>NW_024435031.1:0-1036 GCF_017639785.1 Mesocricetus auratus | reverse complement strand
GATCTATGATGAATACTTAGAGATAAACACACACTCCATTATTAATATTTAGAGATAAATACACTCTATGATTAATATTCAGAGATAAACACACGATCTATAATTAATAATTAGAGATAAAGTCACAACCTATGATTGATATTTAGAGATATACCCGCACACTATGATCAATATTAGAAATAAACACATACACTATGATTAATATTTAGAGATAAATACACTGTCTATGACTGATACTATAGATAAACACACTCTCTGTGATTAATATTTAGAGAAAACACACACTCTATGATTAATATTCAGAGATAAACACATCTCTGTGATTAATATATAGAGATAAATACACTCTGTGATTAATATTTAGAGTTAAACACACACCCTGTGATTAATATTTAGACATAAACACACACTCTGTTGTTAATATTTAGAGATAATCACACACTCCATGAGAAATATTAGAGATCAAAACACACCCTATGATTAACATTTAGTGAAAACACACACTCTATGTTTAATATTTAGAGATAACTACACACCATGGTTAATATTTACAGACAAACACAAGATCTATGATTAATACTTAGAGATAAACACAGACTCTATGATTAATATTTAGAAGATAAACACACACTCTGTGATTAATATGTAGAGACAAACTCACACTCTATGATTAATATTTAGAGATACACACATTATGTGATTAATATTTAGAGATAAACAAACACTCTATGATTAATATTTAGGAATAAACACACTCTAAGATTTATATTTAGTAATGTACACACACTCTGGTTATATTAGAGATAAACACACTCTATGATTAATATTTAGAGATAAACACACTCTCTATAATTAATATTTACAGAAAAACACACACACTATGATTAATAGTTAGTTATAAGCACAAACACTATGATTAATATTTAGAGATAGACACACACACTATGATTAATATTTAGAGATAAATACACTATTTGATTAATAATTAGAGGAAAAACACTACTCTATTATTAATATTTATAGATAAACATACACT
>NW_024435030.1:0-3487 GCF_017639785.1 Mesocricetus auratus | reverse complement strand
GAAAAATTTAAGCACGAGGTTTCTAATACAGTGTTATATGGTAAGTTCTCATGTAGTTAATCATATAGTTTCACACACAGTGTTTATTGTTATTTCTGAAGAAGGTAAGCATGTAGTTTCACACACAGTGTTGTATCGTTAGTTTTCATGAAGGTAAGTACGTATTTTCTCATATAGAGTTACATAGTTAGATTTCATGAAGTTAATCAGATAGTTTCACACACAGTGTTGTATCGTTAGTGTTGAAGAAGTGAAGCATGTAGTTTCACACACAGTGTTGTATCGTTAGTTTTGAAGAATTTAAGCATGTATTTTCACACACAGTGTTGTATCGTTAGTTTTCATGATGTTAGGCACATAGTCTCACACACAGTGTTGTAATGTTAGTTTCGAAGCACATAAGCAAGTAGTTTCTAATACAGTGTTATATGGTAAGTTCTCATGAAGATAAGCACATAGTGTCACACACAGTGTTGTTTCGTTATTTTTGAAAAGGTTAAGCATGTAGTTTTACATACTGTGTTGTATAGTTAGTTTTCATGATGGTAAGTACATAGTTTCTCATATAGTGTTATATAGTTAGATTTCATGAAGTTAAGCACATAGTTTCACACACATTGTTGTATCCTTAGTTTTGAAGAAGAAAAGCACCTAGTTTCTAATACACTGTTATATTGTAAATTCTCATAAAGTTAAGCACATAGATTCACACACAGCGTTCTATCGTTAGTTTTGAAGAACTTAAGCATGTAGTTTCACACACAGTGTTGTTTCGTTAGTTTCGAAGAAGATAAGCACGTAGTTTCTAATACAGTGTCATATGGTAAGTTCTCATGCAGTTAAGCACAAAGTTTCACACACAGCGTTGTATCGTTACTTTTGAAGAAGTTAAGCGTCTAGTTTCACACAGTTTTGTATCGTTAGTTTTCATGAGGTTAAGTACGTAGTTTCTCATATAGTGTTATATAGTTAGATTTCATGAAGTTAAGCACATAGTTTCACACACAGTGTGGTATCTTTATTTTCGAAGTATATATGCACATAGTTTCTAATACAGTGTTATATGGTAAGTTCTCATGTAGTTAAGTACATAGTTCCACACACGGTGTTGTATCGTTAGTATTGAAGAAGTTAAGCATGTAGTTTCTAATACAGTGTTATATGGTAAATTCTCATGTAGTTAAGCATATAGATTCACACTCAGTGTTGCTACGTTAGTTTTGAAGAAGTTAAGCATGTAGTTTCACACAGCGCATTGTAACCTTAGTGTTCAAGAAGATTATTAGGTAGTTTCTCATAGAGGGTTATATGAGAAGTTCTCATTTAGTTATGCACATAGTTTCACACACAGTGTTGTATCTTTAATATTGAAGAAGTTAAGCATGTAGTTACACACACCGTTTTGTATCGTTAGTTTTGAAGAAGTAAGCACATAGTTTTACACAGAGTGTTGTATATTTAGTTTTGAATAAGTTATGTGCGTAGTTTCTTATAGAGTGTGTCTTTAGTTTTGAAGACGTTAAGCATGTAGTTTCACACACAATGTTGTATTGTTAGTTTTGAAGAAGTTAAGCACGTAGTTTCTAATACAGTGTTATATGGTAAGTTCTCATGTAGTTAATCACATAATTTCACACACAGTGTTGTATCGTTAGTTTTGAAGAGGTTAAGCACGTAGTTTTACATACTGTGTTGTATAGTTAGTTTTCATGAAGTTAAGTACGTATTTTCTCATATAGTGTTATATAGTTAGATTTCATGAAGTTAAGCACATAGTATCACACACAGTGTTGTATTGTTAGTTTTCATGAAGTTAAGTACGTAGTTTCTCATATAGTGTTATATACTTAGATTTCATTAAGTTAAGCACATAGTTTCAAGCACAGTGTTGTATCGTTACTTTCGAAGAAGATAAGCACGTAGTTTCTAATACAGTGTTATATGGTAAGTTCTCATGTAGTTAAGCACACAGTTTCACACATGGTGTTGAATTTTTAGATTTGAAGAAGTGAAGCATGTATTTTCACACACAGTATTGTATCGTTAGTTTTGATGAAGTTAAGCATGTAGTTTCACACAATATGTTGTATCGATAGTTCTGAAGATGATAAGTATGTAGTTTCTCATAGAGTGTTATATGGTAAGTTCTCATGTAGTTATGCAAATAGTTTCACACACTTTCTTGTATCGATACTATTGAAGAAGATAAGCATGTAGTTTCACACACAGTTTTGTATCATTAGTTTTGAGGAAGTTAAGCATTGTTTTTCACACTGCGTGTTGTATCCTTAGTTTTGAAGAAGTTAAGCACGTATTTCCAAAGTGTTATATGGTAAGTTCTCCTGTTGTTAATTACATATTTTCACACACAGTGTTGTATCGTTAGATTTGAAGAAGTTAAGCATGTATTTTCACACACAGTGTTGTATCATTAGTTTTGAAGACGTTAACCATGTGGTTCCTAATATTGTGCTATATGGTAAGTTCTCATGAAGTTAAGCACATAGTTTCACACACGGTGCTGTATCGTTAGTTTTGAAGAATTTAAGCATGTAGTTTCACACACACAGTGTTGTATCGTTAGTTTTGAAGATGATAAGCACGTAGTTTCTAATACAGTATTATATAGTAAGTTCTCATGTAGTTAATCACATAGTTTCGCACACGGTGTTGTATCGTTATTTTTGACGCAGTTAAGTACGTAGTTTCTAATACAGTGTTATATGGTAAGTTCTCATGTCGTTAATCACATAGTTTCACACACAGTGTTTTATTGTTAGTTCTGAAGAAGATAAGCATGTATTTTCACACACAGTGTTGTATCGTTAGTTTTGAATAAGTTAAGTGCGTAGTTCCTTATAGAGTGTTATGTGGTAAGTTCTCATGTAGTTAAGCACATAATTTCACATACCGTGTTGTATCATTAGTTTTGAAGAAGATAGTACGTATTTTCTCATAGAGTGTTATACTGGAAGTTCTCATGTATTTATCCACATATTTTCACACACAGTGTTGTATCGTTAGTTTTGAAGAATTTAAGCATGTAGTTTCACACACCGTGGTGTATCATTAGCTTTGAAGAAGATAAGTACGAAGTTTCTCATAGAGTGTTAAATGGGAAGTTCTCATGTAGTTAAGCACATAGTTTCACAGACAGTGTTGTATCTTTAGTTTTGAAGATGTTAAGTATGTAGTTTCACACACAGTGTTGTATGGTTATTTTTGGAGAAGTTAAGCAAGTAGTTTCTAATACAGTGTTATATGGTAAGTTCTCATGTAGTTAAGAACATAGTTTCACAGACAGTGCTGTATCGTTAGTTTTGAAGAAGTTAAGCAAGTATTTGTACATACTGTGTTGTATAGTTATTTTTCATGAAGATATGTACGTAGTTTCTCATATAGTGTTATAGAGGTAGATTAAATGAAGTTAAGCACGTAGTTTCACACACATTGTTGTAACCTCAGTTAGTTTTGAAGATGTTAAGCA
>NW_024435029.1:0-533 GCF_017639785.1 Mesocricetus auratus | reverse complement strand
GGCCCCAAAGTTTCTAAATAACATATTTTCCCCAGCTTCCTCCATTCTCTTTCCTTTCCAGGCTTGTGGTTATTGATTATATTATGTGTATTAATTCACTGTGAATAAGTACAAGAACCACACAAGACCCAGGCTGTATTTCAAGGCTCAAAATATGTTAATTTTTGTAACACACAATAATTCTAATCTCTTGATATTTGATCCTTCCTGAGAAGTTTAAGCTCACAAAACCAGAAATAATAGACAGAACAAATGCTCTCAACAGCAATATAACTAGACAATTTAGAGTTCCTAGAAGAACACACCATGCATGTCAGTGCTTCTTCCTCTGAACTATATCTTTCTTCTTCCTTATAAAGAAGATGTTTTCTGTAAAGTGGAAATTACTAACACAGAAACAGATATTGGGGTACATACTTCAAGCTGTCCATCAAAAAAAAGTCGCAGTCATGCCACTAGATCTTACCACTTCTAAGGTGAAATGGCAATCTGTGGTACCCATGTCACAAACAAGTCTAACATGTCAGGCAAAA
>NW_024435028.1:0-1140 GCF_017639785.1 Mesocricetus auratus | reverse complement strand
ATTGCTGGTGGGAGTGCCAACTGGTTCAGCCACTTTGGAAATCAGTATGGAGATTCCTCAGAAAAATGGGAATAAACCTACCACAAGCCCGAGCAACTCCACTCTTAAGCATATATCCAAAAGATGCCCATTCATACAACAAAGATGTCTGTTCCACTATGTTCATAGCAGCTTTATTTGTAATTGCCAGAACTTGGAAGCAACCTAGATGTCCCTCACCTGAAGAGTGGATAGAGAAAATGTGGTACATCTACACAATGGAGTAGTATTCAGCAGAAAAAAATAATGGAATCATGAGATTCGCAGGCAAATGGATGACACTAGAAGAAACCATCCTGAGTGTGGTAACCCAGTCATAAAAAGAGAAACATGGCATGTACTCTCTCATATATGGATTTTAGACATAGATCTGGGGAGTGCCAGCCTACAATCCTATGGCCAGAGAGTCTGGGAAACAGAAACTTTATTTAGTGGCTGATCGAAGAAGAGGCAGATTCCCTTGGTTAAGTACTGAGCTGAACTCAATAAAGCCAGTAACAGAGAGGGAGGACTGATGATCAAATGGATTAAGACTGGACTGGTTTAACCCCCCAGAAACTGCTGACCAGACAAAGGTTAACTCTTGAATCCCAGGCATCAGCCTGGGAAGCCAGCATGGGACTGATCAAGACCCCCTGAATCTGGGTGTCAGTGAAGAGGCCTAGGGAATCTATTGAGCCTTGGGCAGCAGATCAGTACCCATCCCAAGTATACACACGGACTTTGGACTCCCATAGAACAATGTGAGGTGCACTCTCACCCTGAACTCTTGGGGAAGGGTCTAGGCCCTGCCCTATATGAAATGACAGACTATGCACACCCCCATGGAGGGCCTCAGCCTCCCTGGGGAAATGAGGGAATAACGGGGGGGGAGGGCATGGGAGAAAGGGAGGGAATATGAGAGGGACCTGGAACTGACTTGTGAAGCAACCTTGTTTCTTATCTAAATTTAAACTGGAAAATAAAATTAAAAAAAGACAAGGTAAATGGGTACATTAACCAGGGTGAATGTGATTTGGTAAGGAAAGTGAGTGCTTTCTCCAGTGTAGCTATCTTTCAATAGGCAGTATGTGAGAGAAAAGACTTCCCATAGATGCTGGC
>NW_024435027.1:0-3424 GCF_017639785.1 Mesocricetus auratus | reverse complement strand
TTTAAATAATTGTTTCCAGTACAGACATAGTCATTCAAATGGGACAATACCCTTCACCCACTGTCACTGGATGGCTTGGTAAGAAAAATCTTTAGAAGTGGAAGAATTTAGTTAGCAGTGTCCCCTTGCCATGGTAACCAGCCCATTATGCCCTATAAAGTATATCAACAAACCCCAACTTGTGGGGATGGCCAATAAAATCTGAGAGAAAGCTCTCATTTTTGTTATTTCTAGAAAATATTGTGCATCTGACACTGTTAAATTTTAGCTTGCTCCTTCCACTAACCTTAAAAGTCTTAGTGTAAATATACACTTTAGTGTACTCTATAGAAATTTCTGTGTGACTGTGAACATAATCTCAACAATCCTGTCATCTGGTAAGAGCAGAGGATGTCTCTAGTCAGTGAATAAATAGGCAAGGGACACTAAAGAATGCTAACATTTGAAAATTTAAATAGGGATGCTCCTGTCACAGGTACCTACCACAATGTCACTTTGTTTGGGATCTGCAATTCCTCTTGAGTCCTTGCTGATAGATTTTTGTAACACACAATGCATGCTTTATCATGAACTAAACCAGTTATTGTAAACAGGATACACATACACATGCATACCCATGAACACACACATGGCAGACAGCTTCTTGCTCCATGCTGAGGGGCAGGGACCATCTAAGGCAGTTCTTCTTAGGGGAATGTCTCATGAGAAGCCACACTAGTTCTAACAAAGTGTGTGAATCTCGAAGAATATGTTATATAAAGAACTTTTCAAGAACGTCTACTGAAACCCACTAGAACCATCTTTGATATGGACCACACAGCTTCTGCAGTTGGAAATGTGCATGCACAGCTCATTAGGCACAATACCAGATCCTTTCTGTGATACTGAAGAACCCCAGGCAGAACTACTCTGATCATGGCCTCTTGATCATCCACTTAGGGAGAATGACTGCTTTTAAACAGCAGATCTCAGAATCTTGATGGGCTTACATCTCCAAATGTGAGGTACCTTCCCATGAGACTTTGAAGATGCACAAGGATCCGGGTCATTACTGAAAAATCTGCAATAATTCTTTGTTTTTGACATCTTGGTTAACTGAGAGTCCAGAGCCCTGAAGCTAATCAAGGCCTTAGTGAAAACCATCACTGTGTTTCTGTCTCTCAAAACTGGGCCGGGATTGAGGTGATGAGTAAGACATTCTTTTAAAAACAGAACTTAAATAACAAAAACAAACGCAATAATTATAGTGATTAATACCAGGTAAACAACTTCTGGTCACACACTGAAGGACTTCAAACCCTACCAGGGAGGTTCTTGCACATCCATTATAATTTTGCCCTATTCACAACAAGAACGGGAACCAGCCTACATGTCCTTCAACAGATAAATGAGGTAAAAGAACATAGTCATATACACATTGGAATTGTATAAAGTCATAGAGAGAAATAAAGTCATGAAATTGGCAGGAAGGCAGATAGATCTGGAAATTATTTCAGTAAGTGAATTAACCCAGACTCAGAAACACAAATATATCTCATGAGTCTCTCCTTTGTGGACCATGGCTTTAACTAGGCACTTGGGGGTGGCTATAGATCACAAAATAGAAAGAGTTCTTGAGATGGGAAAAGTGGATTTTGAGGAGGACAGGTGGCAGGAGATAGTAGTAGAATACATATGACACAAAAGTAGAAAGATGACTACTTGGGGTGAAGGGGTACAAGTTTTGGGAATGAGGGTGAGAAGCAAACTAAATATGTGTGAAAATGCCATACTGGAAACATGTAACCACATTCTAACTATAAGAAAAGTGTTTTTCTCACACATAACCAACAAGAATGTGTGACTGATTATGAACATTTTAAACAAAGTGTGTCCCCAGAAGTGCACACTCATTTAGTTATCTTCTGCTTAGCCCCACCAGGATGAGCATATGTTCATACTAGAGTGAGTTAATCATATTGCAATCCAATTTCTGGGTTATATTACTGGGTCTTCTCAAGGAACTAATAGTAGTTAAGTGACAATGAATGGTCAGTGAGATATATGCAAAAGGATACAGGCAACCTAGAGAAGAGACATACCAGTGTGATGTAGTGAGGACTTGAAAAACTGGATGGATAGGCTTTCCAGGGTCTCTGCAGTACTCTGTCGATGAAAAGACATTATTAACCTGCAATTAGTACTCAAGGAAGCACCACACTTTCCAAAGACCACAGATTGTATTTCCTGGGACATAGATCCAGGAAATGTACAAATGAGAAAAGACATAGAAACAATAATCTTCCCTAGATTGCTGGTGTACAAATGAGCATATCTACCATCTGTTCTATAACAAACACCCTTGGGAGAAGATGGGATCTTCTGAGTATTCTGTGGCCTGAATAGCACTGGGTGGTTCTGCTGGTCTCTAAATCTGAAAAGTTCTGTTGGCAACCTGAAAGGCCTTAGCTACTTGCAATGTTATGAACCTGGATGCTGTTTGTGTGCTCCCAAACTGCCTGTGAATATACAGATGTGCTCAACTGAGGTGCCCCTATTGAAATCACCTTCTGTTAACTCCACAGGAGACAGTGAAACAACTAGAAGGCATGGCCCAGCAGAAGCAAAATCTTGGAAGTTACTTCCTTCCAAAGAGAAAAAGTCAGACGTCATTCATCACACACACACACACACACACACACACACACACACACACACACACACTGACTAAAGATATCTTATCCAAACCACAATTTTGATGAGGATCATCCTTCCATGGGGAGTTAATATGGTATAAAAACCATTAACAAACTGTTCTTATTCACATAATTCTATGATAAATAATGTAAAATCCTAAAGATGAGATTTAAGAGCTCACAGTTTCCTGTAAAGTCCATAAAACTCCTTCATAGTGCATGCATCTTCAGTGTTAAGCTGAATCATTCAGGTAGTCGACAAATTTCTCTTCTGAGAGTATTCTACTTAACCAAAAATGGCAAAAGGCCATTAAGGAACTTGTAATATTGCTTTGTTTTATTTTGTTTTGTTTTTGAGACAGGATCTCTCATAGCTGAAGGTGGCCTTGAAATCTAGATTCTCCTGCTTTAGTCTCTCAAATGATGAGATTACAGGCACATACAACTCGTACCCAACTTAAACTTATAGTCTTGACATGTAACAAATATGTCCTAGCTCTACTTTCATCCTGGACTGGTTTCTCTGGCAGTTGCCCCACCCCCACCCTGATGTTTAGAGAACTTCAACTTGACTGTTAGCTCATGAAATGCACCTATTTTACACACATTAGGGAAACTGTAATTAGGAAAGCAACTGCAAAGCAGATAAGACATAGTAGATAATTAACATATATAGTAAGTGCTAAATATACACCAGACACTTTACAAAGTATATCGACTTTTTCATTTAAACCTGGGGCAAGTCTATA
>NW_024435026.1:0-42885 GCF_017639785.1 Mesocricetus auratus | reverse complement strand
AATGAAATATGTTCTCTCATTATCACTCTTCTATTTCATCTATTATTTACATTTGTAGATTTTTGTTGCTGCTGTTTTTGCTTTTGAGACAGAGTCATGACCCACAGCCAATCTAACCTGGAACTCACTATGTAGCTCTGGTCACCATAGAAAGGGTAGCCACTTCCTCCTTCAGCCTCTTGTGTGCTGGGATTACAGGCATGTACTTTAAAGGAGGGCAGTCCCTCAAAGTCAGTCCAGGGCACACCCAGATACCAGATTCTCAGCACAAAGGAAATTTACTGCCCTGAAGGGACCACCAGGTAAGGGAGGCTCAGACAGCAGTCAGACAGCAGCAGTAGCAGCAATGATTAAACAACTGTTTTACTTTGTTTTTTTTGGTTGTTGTTTTGTTTTATTTTAGGAATGTGTTTTATGAGAAAAATGGGGAGTCTCTGATAGGATGCTGTTCTACCTCCATTGAAAGTCTAAATTAGGGATAGGAATAAGGATAATGAAAGTTAAAAGTATGCAGTACATCTCTTGCTAATTAAAACTAATCTATCACATATGTATTTCTACCTATTTATCATCTATCCATATATGCTACCTATCTAAATCTATTATCTATTTTCTATCAGCTAACATCTATCAACTATCACTGTATCAATAATCACATATCTACAAGTATCATTATCTACACTTCTCACATTATCCAAAAACTGTTCTACAATATGTTTATTATAGTGTGCTCTGTATTCTCAGTAATTTAATATATATTTATCATTTTTCAAAGTAATGATATTTTCCCATATACCCATTGGTCCTCAGTGTACACCTTCCAAAACCAATCATGGGACTACTGTATATATAAAAGCTCTGTGTAAACGAATATTGTTAACATAGAAACCTATTTTAAATAAATTATATATTATTTAAAGCAATATTAGGTGATATAAAATGCTGAAATGTCACTACGGCATACCATGGAATGTCTTTCATGCAGAGAAAGAAGGGTACATTTGCAGATGGCTTTTCTCTTAATCATGATTCATAAAACTGTTTTTACCTACCACAAGTCTTTGTTTTCTTAAATACATGATTTTCATGTGTTTTAACTGTTTACCAAAGTAAAGAAATGGTTAACCAACAAAACACATACATACAGATGTTTACTAATTATGTGAAAAGATAATCAGCAACCTTAATCATCAGGGAAATATAAATTAAAACTACATTGAGATTATGTCTTACTTCACTCAGAATGACTGTTATCAAGTTAGTAAATGAAGATGGGAAGATAGAATATATGTCTATAGGGAGGAAGGAGCAGGGATACTAGAATGGAAGGATTAAACAGAGGCCAGTAAGGAAGAGACACTAAGGGAAGGAATATGGAGAACAACAGCTAAACTAAGTGCCATCTTAGGGGGTCATATTGAGACCTACTTCAGTAGAAGTGTCATAATCATGTACATATGTATGTATATATATATGTGTGTGTATGTGTGTGTGCTTGTGTGTCTGTGTCTCAATATATATATATATATATATATATATATATATATGCATGAGAAATATAAATAGAACTACCAAATAATATGTATACAAAGCCACAACTAGTTATCCCTCAGGTCCCATTGAAACCTGCAGAGCGAGGAATGGTTTACATTTAATTGAGTTATTAACCAAATGGCCCCATTGAAACATCCAAACAATTCAGGTTATTACCAAGTATATTGGTTTCTCTCTACAAACCAGTGGTAATGTCATAATGCTGAAGAAAACACATACATATTTATTGAACCTGGAGAAATTGTGATTGTGCTTAACTAAAATCTCTATACCTATTGAGTAGTGTTCATGGTACTGGAAGTTACTCTTCATATTACTGTAGGAGAAAGGTAACCACCCAATCTACTATAAAACTTCAAGTCCACGACAGTGACCTGCATTAATGACACACTGATGAAATAGTTCAAAACAGTGTGGGAGTAATCAGGCACGATCTTATTGGAATATAACGACAACTCCTTAAGATGGACCCCATTTTGGACACTGTCTGATAATATGAGACTAGATAGTTCATAGAAAGAGACAAAAACCAAATACTGCTACTCTTCTATAGACAGCAATTAAAACCCCCTAAATGACCTTATGTTATACCCATAGATCAGTGTCTGGCTCAACCATCATCACAGAAGCATTCTCCTGCAGTAAATGGAAAAAATTACAGAAGCTCATCATGGGACAGAATGTAAAGACTGAGACTTTTGAATTGCCATCAAGACAGCCCTATCCTCGGTGCTCAGGGAAATATGCAGAAGAGTAGACTGAAAGATTTCAAGAGCCAGTGTCAGTGGAAGACATCAAATAAACAAGACCTTCTAGACAGAACAGTACTGATGGACATAGAAGTTCACAGAGACTGTGAAAGCATCCATTGCACCTACAACAGTCATAGCCAGATGTAGTGCAAACATTGAATAGGGGAAGTAAAAACTATCCCCCATCCCTAAACCAGAAACTATTTCCAATTCACAACCACTTATAAAGGAAAAATCTTGTTTTTTTCAATTGAATCTCACTAGTTGTACAAACCACACTTAAGGGCAGGACCCTCAAAAGGAACTTAATGGTATTTGGAGGGTCCCATAATACTTTCTCCAGACTTAAATTTTAACTTTACTGATATTTTGCTTATATGTTATGGTTTGGAAAAGTATAAAAAGAACCATAAAAATAAAACAAATGACAACAAAGGCTTATAAAGATACCAAGAATGAGGAACCCTTATTGGCTCTTTATAGAAGTATAATCTTGGAACTATATGGATGTCACCCCAATACAAACAGAACTACCATATGACACAGCTATGCTTTTATTGGTATATACCTTAAAGACTCTCAGTCCTATTATAGCTATAATATTTTGCTTTAAGAGACTTTCTGGGGATTGAACAGAGAGGACTCCAGGAGTTCAGCTCAGTGCTCAACTGTGGTTGTCTGCGACTGTTTCCATTAGGTACTGGATGAAGGCTCTATGATGGCACTTAAGGTATTCATCAATCTCACTGCAGGAAAGGGCATTTAAGGTAGCCTCTCCACTATTGCTTAGATTCTTAGTTGGGGTCACCGTTGTGAATATTTTGACATATCCCTAGTGCCAGATTTCTCTTTAAACCTGTAATGGCTCCCTCTATTAAGGTATCTCTTTTCTTTTCAACTCTATTCTTCCCCTGACTCAGTCTTCCTGATCCCTCATGTTCTCTTCCCTTCCTCTTCAACTCTTCTCTTTTACCCACTTCCTTTCTGCCTCACCCTGCCCCATACTCACAATTTGCTCAGAAGCTCTTGTCCCTTTCCCATTTTCCTGTGGTCTATGTATGTCGCTCCTAAGATCCTCCTTGTTTCCTAGCTTCTTTGTATTTCTGATCACATAAATTCCAAAGATCTTTACAACATACTGACATTTATCATTTCAGAAGTTTGCTCTATATTCTTAGTTAAATTGAATTATCAATTTCTTAATTAACTGTATTTTCAATGCCTTTTAGTCTTTGTATTGTGCTATTTAGTTTTTCATACTCATACAGAGAGTAATTTTGCATGATCCTCTGTGGAAAATTATTGTTCTTGGCTGATGTGTTTGACTCAATTACATGCATACTGCTTGTAATCATTTTTTACATGTGTCAAAATTTTTATCTTTCTCATTCATTAACAAGGAAACCAATGAGATGAGGAAACTATTCTCTAGCACATTTCAAAGATGCTGCCTTGATTCCTGCTCTTTTAGAAAACAGATTGATATTTCTAGATACAAGAATGTTTTAGGGCAAAAGTTTTATATGCCAGGGTCCTCTGCGCTATTAGAACTCATATGCATAGGAGGGAAGTTATAGCATCCCTAGCTCCCAGAGTCTCAGGTTTTCTCAGTAAGCAGCACAGACCCAGGTCAGCAATCCTATCTCCCTAAAGGAAATGACTATCCTCACCTGGTCCTGTTGAATTAAGATACAGGGGACACTGAAAGTTTTTGTTGTCACATTTTCTGACTGACTTCCACATTGTAGTTAATTGTTTTCTAAATAGGCTAAATAGGCTTAATGCTTCTTTTTTTGCATACACTACTCCTTCTTGTAGGTTCTCTCTGTGACATTTCGATCATCTGTTTAATTTGATGAAGGAAAGTTTTTCAGGTTGTGAGGATGAGGAAATGGAAGTACCTCCAGCCCTTTGACTTGGCAAACAGTTGCTGTGAGAAGCTGTAACATCCTAACACAGAGCCATTGATGGTATCTTTGTTTATTTTGTCATGAATATCAAAATGATGGATCAGTTTTTAAGTCTATAATGAAGAGATAAAAAAGAGGCCTAAATGAAGACAGAAATTCACACAGTTATTACAAAGAAGACCAACTAAGAAAATATGATCAAGAATGCATAGCTGGCTAAGAATATGGAAACATTCTCATCCCATAAGAAATGAGAAAGGCCAATATAAAGAGCCTCTATTTCTCATTAATTGTAGTCAAAAATGAAAACTTACTTCAAACAAAACTAGGATGCCATTAGAGCCTTATCCTTATTTTTTATTTCACAATGTGTTTACATGAACTGATATTTGTCTCTGTAGTTTATCCATGTGGACAGTAGGGAGCTGTTACAATGAATTCTCACCTTTAATTTTAAAATTCAATAAGTTATACTACCACACGTTCACTTATCAAAAATAAGAGCAAATCCAGGTGTACAGCATACAAAATTATGATGTATAGTAGCTGAGAAACTGGGCAGGTTCTGAATATTAAGGAAGAGTACACAACTGACATAAAGTGATAATAATCATTTTTATGAGCCCATGTCCTTGTCAAAGACTCTGAACCGGTTTCTGCAGTCTTATTTTTAATTCAATTCTCTCAGAAACATTGAGAAAGCCCATATCAGTAATGGCTTTTGACAAGCTCTGTAAAGTAGAACTTGCAGAGCAGTAAACAGTGTGTGAGTTGATATCAGCACCAAAGCATACCTCTGCAGCCAAACTTCCAGCATGCAGCACTGGAGATGCTTTAGAGCAAGTGTGAGGGGTTCACTGACTCTGATGATTAGGGAAGTATAAACAAGAGAGAAATGGATGATGGTAGACAGGTGACTGTGACAATTTCCTCCTGGAGCAAATACTGGATATTTTTCCTCAGGGATATATTCTGAAATGCCACAAGGAAATGGAATCATTTTAATTCATCTTAGGAAGGTAAACTTGTGCTTTATAGAGCACTGCAATTCAGTGAAAAATATGATGATCTCATTGATTTCAATGGCCACCAAAATTAAAGATAAATTTTCCTCCTCTCTAAAGTTAAACATTTTCAACTTCCATAGCCATTGTTTTAGTGAAATGAAAAGTTTTATGTTGAAAATAGAGAAAAGCTCAGTTTTATTAATACAGAAATAAAAGAAAAGAAAGGAAACATTCTGCCTATTAGCTCCCAAAACAACATTTCATCTTCAAATAAAGGGAAGTACTTACCATTAAGGCAATCACATTTGAAAACACAAGATTGTATTTGGAATGTTGGATTCCAGAAGTGTTTCCTGAATTCTGTGGCTTGGACAATATCCAGGTGCCTCAGAGTTTCTACTTCATAGAATTTTCTAATGTCTCTTGTTTCAACCAACCATGGTACCATATTTGCATTTTTTAAATTTTTAAAATTATATATTAAAATTAGAAACAAGCCTGCTTCACGTGTCAGTCCAAGCTCCCTCTCCCTCATATCCATGCTAGTTTTCCCCCATCAGCTACCCCTTGTCCCCAACCAATCCCCACTCCATTCCCCAGGAAGGGTATGACCCTCCATGGGGGATCTCTAGAGTCTGTTATTTTGTTGCAGTGAGTCCTAGGCCCTCTCCCAAGTGTCCAGGTTGAGAGAGCATCCCTCCTTGTGGGATGGGCAACGAAAATCCATTTGTGTGCCAGGGATATATAATTATCTACTACCGAAGCCCCATAGATTGCCTAGGCCTCGTCACTGACACCCACTTCAGGAGTCTGGATCAGTCCCATATTGGCCTCTCAGCTATCAGTCTGGGGTCCGAAATCTCTCACTTGTTCAGGTCAGCAATTGCTCTGGGTTTTCCAGCCCGGTCTTGACCTCTTTTTTCATCACTCCTCCTTCTCTGTCACTAGGTTTCAGGAGTTCACTTCAGTGTTTATCTGTGCATGTCTGTTTCTGCTTCCATCTGTCACTGGATGGAGGTTCTAGGATGGTGTATAAGATAGTTGTCAAAATTAATATCAGGGAGGGTCTTTTAAGGTAGTCTCTCCACTATTGCTTAGTTTTCCAGTTGGTGTCATGCTTGTAGATCTCTGGAAATCTTTCCAGTGCCAGATCTTCCCTCAAACCTAGAATGACTCCCTCTATGATGGTATCCCCCAAACTGCTCTCCTCTATTTTTCCCCCAACTTAACATTCCTGCTTCCTGATATCCTTCTCTCTCCTTTTCTTCTCCTCCTCTCCTCCTGGCTACCTCTTCCCTTCCCTCCCCATGCTCCCAATAATGCCTCATTCCATTTTCTCTGGGGTGACTTGCATATCTCTCTTAGGGTCCTTCCTGCTTCACAGACTCTCTGGCACTGGGATTGTAGGCTGGCACTCACCTGATCCATGTCTAAAATCCATAAGTGAATGAGTAAATACCATGTTCATCTTTTTGTGACTGGGTTACTTCACTCAGGATTGTTTCTTCTAATGCAATTCATTTACCTGCAAATTTCAAGATTCCATTTTTTTCCTGCTGAGTAGTACTACATTGTGTAAATGTACCACATTTTCTCTAACCACTTTTCAGTTGAGGGGCATCTAGGTTGCTTCCATGTTCTTGCTAATATAAATAGTGCTGCTATAAACATAGTGGAACAGATGTCCTTGTTGGAAGAATGTGCATCTTTTGGGTATATGCCTAAGAGTGGAATTGCTGGGTCTTGTGGTAGACTTATTCCTATTTTTCTGAGGAATCTCCAAGTAGCTCCAAATGATGCTGTAACGATAAGCGACACACAATTACTGAAAGTAAAACTAAGTATTTATTGTAGAAATTACTCACAAGATACCAAACAAGTAGCCCTGATGAGCCAAGCAGTTTTCCGCTACCGAACCGGAAGCCGAACTCCGGGAAAAGAGACCGAGACTTCCTGTGTGCTGTCTTTTATGCCTTCCCCCGTAATACCCCCTAGCCATGCCCAAAAGTGGGCCTGGCTAGTGACGTAGTTCACTGCCTACGTACGTATACGTCTTTAGTAATGCCTAAAGTGGGTGTGGTTAGCGGTGTGGTAAACCGCCCTTTAATTAACTCATCTGTATGCGCCTCTAGTAAGTCACATGTTTAATGGTGGCATACAGACTTCCTCCTACAATTCCCCTTTTAGTCTAAAAAAGACAACAAACTTGTGTTCATGAACAAAATGTATCAAACATCTATTCTATCTAAACCTAAACTTATCTGAAAGAAACATCCAAATCTGAACACCTCCTTCCAATCCCAACTCTAAAATAATTGAAAACTAAAACTAACAGGTGTAAACTATCTTATAATATCAATAGTAGGGAGAGGGGGCATGGAATTCTCAAAACTACTTCCTGCTGAGATGGGACAATGATAATCTCATGGGGACCTGTGAAAAGAAAAATGTTAGTATAACAAAAATCTCCAAAGATCAGACAGTCTCTGTATGGCAGGAGATGCTTGATTGAAGTTCCTGACTGGGGTTCTAGTGTTGATTGAAGCTCTCATCTGAAGCTCTGGCCAGATTGTAGAAGATGTGCTGTTTCAGTTTCTTGGTCCAGAGTTGTGTAAAGTGACGCAGTTTCAAGCCAGTTTCAGCATAGTGTTGTCAGGTGGAGTCAATGATGTGGGGCAGTTCAGATGCCTCCAGTCGAATCAGGTGAAGTCAAGGAAGTGGCTCCTCATTCTCTTTCTGAAGCAGTTGAAGATTGCTGTCAGGAAATCCCTTGTTCTCTGGAAAACTGAAACATTAATGTTAACAAAGAAATATTTTAACTTTCATATGTATGCATACTGGAAGAGGTGACAATAGGGAAGATGGCAAACCTGAAGGAAATTAGACATTACAGAAAAAGAGATCCACAGATAACAATCCCTAATTTTATTTCTTCTGTCTTATATCAATGGCTCTTTGATATAATACAGAAATTCTGAATTGTATTTAAATAATATGCTTGAGTTTAGAGTAGGAGAGCCAATCCAACTCCAAAGACAGCTTCCATTAAATGAATGGGGACTGAGGTATGTGAAGAAATAAAGATAAAAGGGTAGTATGAAAAAACAATATAGAGAGATTTAGACTTTGATACCACACAGTGAGTTACTGTTTGTTTGATGGTCCTCAGGATAGCTATTCATTCTTCTACAGGAATCCATATGTCCAGAATTCTTTGCTGAGTTTACCTGTGAAGATAAAAAAACAAAACACTTCTCTTTCCTTTTAGGAGGTCACTTTACCCATGGAGGAATATGAATTTGTAAATGGGCTGTTCTCTTCCTCCTCCTGAGATATTTTCTGTTCTGATCGAATTTTAATTAATTTTGATGGAACCCAAACCTTTTCTTCTCCTGTGGAAACGAAAGCATAACCCCTTCCCCAATGTAACACATATCCTGGTTTCCAGACTGAGGTCATAACATCCTTAAAATACACCGGTTGGTTCAGTTCAGAAGTCTTCTCTGTAGTCCGGTGTCTTTCTGCTGCAGTTTGTCCATTTTCATCAGCATTAAGAAAATTCAACATTAGTAAAGCATTGTGTAACCTGTGTTTAGGTGTCTTTGTTTTCCTTGGCTGTTTATGAAGCATCTCTTTTAAGGTTCGGTTAGATCTTTCAATTATTGCTTGTCCTGTGGGATTGTAAGGTATACCAGTTACATGTTTTATATTATAATATTTGAAGAATTGTTCCAATTTACTGGAGACATATGCTGGAGCATTGCCAGTTTTTATTGTTTTAGGTATACCCATAACAGCCATCACCTCTAAGAGGTGTGCAATAACAGAATCAGCTTTTTCAGAGCTGTGGGCAGTAGCCCATTGGAAGCCTGAGAACGTGTCTATGGTACGGTGTACATATTTCAAACTGCCAAATTCTGGGAAGTGAAATACATCCATTTGCAAAAGTTCATTTCTGTGAATACCTTAAGGATTACAACCTGCTGGTAATGGAGTTTGATTGTAGAATGAGCAACTGGGACAATTTCTTACTATTTCTTTGGCTTGTTGCCAGGTGATAGAAAAATCCTTCTTTAAACCTTTGCGGTTAACATGGTGTTTCTTATGAAATTCTGAAGCTTCCAAAACGTTACCTACCAATAAACGATCAATTTCATCATTGCCTTGTGCCAGAGGACCTGGCAGACTTGTATGGGATCTGATGTGTGTTATATATATAGGATGAGTCCTGTTTCTGATGATTTCCTGCAATTGTAAAAACAATGAGGTTAATTCTGTATTATCAGGAACAAATTCTGCAGTCTCAATGTGCAAGACAACTCTTTCTACATACTGAGAATCCGTGACTATATTGAGAGTCTCTGTAAAGTCTTTAAGTACCATGAGAATGGCATATGACTCTGCCTTTTGTACGGAGTTGTAAGTGCTTTGAACTACTTTATTTATATTTCCTGATTTATACCGATTTGTTTGCATCTGTGTAGAAGGTAAGAACTCCAGAAATAGGTGTTTGCCTCATGATACGTGGAAGAATCCAAATTGTTTTCTTTATGAATTTGATTCTCCCTGTTTTGGGATAGTTATTACTAATACTTCCCAAAAAGTCACTGCAAGCTATTTGCCAATACTCATTATCCTTCCATAAGGAGGAAATTTCCTCATTCGTTAAAGGTACAATAATTTCAGCTGGGTCTTTCCCAGTCAGTTGACGAAGCCTTAACTTACCTTTTAATATCAATCAGAGATTTTTTCTATATATATATATATATATATATATATATTCAATTTTTTATTCTGTTTATATGGCAGAAATACCCATTCTAGAATGATGACTTCCCTCTGCATTAATATTCCTGAGGGGTATTCACTAGATGGTAAAATAACCAGAATACAGTCCAGATTTGGATCCACAGGGTCCACATGTGCTTCTAATATTCTCTTTTCTGCCCATTATAATTATTTTTCAGCCTCAGCTGATAGTACTCGTGGGCTGTTTAGATCTTTATCTCCTTTTAAAGCCATTTTCAGGTTTTTTAAATCATGCCCTTCTACACCGATAATTGTCTGTAATTGAGAGATTTCTCCTAATAGTTTTTGAAGATCTTTAAGAGTCTGGTAATGATCTCTTCTGATCTGTACTTCCTGTGGTCTAATTTTCTGAGCATCTATTTTATAAACTTAATAGTTAATAGAATCTCCTCTTTGTATTTTTTCTGGGGCAATTTGTAATCCTCAGCGAGGAAAAATTTCCTTTACTGCTTCAAACATCTTTTCCAAAGTATCCTTATTTGAATCAGACAATAATATGTCATCCATATAGTGATATATTAATGAATGTGGAAATTTTTTACAAATTATTTCTAGAGGTTTATTATCAAAATATTGACACAAAGTTGGACTGTTTAACATACCTTGAGGTAGTACCTTCCACTGGAACCACTGTACCAGACAGAAATTATTATAGGTAGGTACCGTCAAGGCGTACTTTTCTCTGTCGTTTTCTTGTAACGGTATGGTGAAGAAATGATCTTTTAAGTCTATAACTATAATTGGCCAATCATTAGGAATTAGAGAAGGTAACGGAATCCCAGTTTGCAGAGACCCCATAGGCTGAATTATCTTGTTGATAGCTCTGAGATCAGTAACCATTCTCCACGTACCAGACTTCTTCTTGACAACAAAAACAGGTGAATTCCATGCACTAGTTGATTCCTCAATATGTCCATCAGCTAGCTGTTCCTGAACTAAGTTCTCCAAAGCCCCTAACTTCTCAGATGTCATAGGCCATTGACCCACCCAGACAGGTTCATCTGTCAGCTATTTTAAGGGCAGAGCTTTTGGTTGCTCTGTAGGTTTGGCACTAGCATCTTGCTTCTGTACAGCCTGTACATTTGGCATCTGTTTTCTGTACTGCCTTACTATATTCTTTCTACCACTAAGAGCTTGTCTATAATTCCTAGCTGATACAGGAGGAATGTTAATCTGCATATTCCATTGCTGGAGCAGGTCACGACCCCAGAGGTTTATAGCAATATCTGCAACATATGGCTATAACCTTCCTCTCTGTCCTTCTGGCCCAATAAATTCTGACACTCTGTTTAACTTCAGATAGGGTTCCAATCCCTAAGAATTGAACATTAACCTGTTTTAAAGCCCAGTTGGGGGGCCAGGACTGCTGATTAATGATAGTGATGTCACATCCAGTGTCCAAAATGCCATTAATCACCATATTATTTCCTTTTACTGGTAGCTTGGGCCTGTGATATTGTATAGAAGTTTACCAAAATATATGTTTTGTATCTCCTCCTGATGTAATTGATTCATCCTCTGGAGCTCATGTATTATCCAGTGCTGTATTATTTACAATGGGCAGTTGTGAGGAGCCGCCCTCGCTATCGCTATTGCCATTAGAAGATGGCGCTGACATCTGCTGTCAGTTGGAGTTAACCGTTAGAAGATGGCGCTGACATCTGCTGTCAGTTGGAGTTAACCGTTTAAGCTGTGCCTCTCCCGTGGCGTCATCTGGGGTGATGTGCAAACCACCAATCCCGGCTCTACACGTCTCACTCGGAGCTCCTAGGCTTATATAAGGGGCTGGGTTTCTTAGCTTGGGGTCTCCCTCTAAGAAGCTGATCATCTATCTCTCAAGATGCATTAAAGCTTTACTGCAGAAGGATCCGAGTGTTCTGCGTCGTTCTTGCTGGCGAGACGGTAGCGCGGGACAGGCAGTGGATCTTCTAATTGTCCTGGGAGAGGCTGTCCTCCACTGTCACTGGGAATGACCAGATAATCTTTCTTTTTTGGGCTCGATTAAGCCCCTGAACCCCGTTTCCCAGCTTTAAAGATCTACCTTGTCTATCTATTGTGGACCAGCATTCATCAGTCCAATGGTGCCCCTTCCCACACCTCCCGCAGAGACCAGGAGGCTGAGACCTTCTGTTTGATGCATTCCTGGTAAAAGCATTATTTCTAGGAATGCGTTGTCTACAGTTCCTACTAAGATGTCCTATTCTACCACAGTTAAAGCATGTTGCATCTTTATGCGTATTAAAATTCTTGGAGATTGCCTTCCCTACCCAGGCCTCTATATCATCGAAGGTAGGGTATTTGGCATCCTGGTGCCTCCTCAAGCCTGTAGAAATAGCTTCACCTACCCAAGCTCCTGTATCCTGACTTTTACATTCCAGGTTGCTGTATGTAGGACCCATTCCTCCAATGGCGCTGATCTTAATTTTAATGGCCACATTACCTGCCTGCATTGAGGATTCGCGTTCTCATATGCCAAAGATTCTATAAGGAGTCGCCTGGATTCTGGATTCGCTACCTGTACTTCTACTGCTGTGGATAATCTCTCTAAAAATTCAGTGAACCTTTCCCTTGGGCCCTGTAATACCTTGGTATAGGGTTGCATTATCTCTCCTGTTTCACAAACCTTATCCAAGGCATTTAAAGCAGCTGTACGGCACAAAGACAACATGTGTTCATCATATGCAGATTGAACCTACGTGTCAGCATAAGGACCCTCCCCAAGAATCTGGCCTTGGGGTACTTCATGACCATTCTTTAATTCCTGAATCTCTATAGATTTTGCTTCTTGCCTCCATAAAGCTCTCCATTGAATTTGACAAGAATTTTCGAGCACTGCAGAGGCTAATTGGGCCCAGTCTTTTGGGGTTACTTTATTTACAGTAGCCCATGAGGTTAGGAGCTCTCTGACAAAGGGAGAATGAAGACCATACAAAACAATCGCCTCATTAATATTCTTTAGATCCTTCATATGTATAGGTTCACAGTGATAAAAAATGGGACCATTTGATTGTTTTTTCATTGCTGGTTTTTCTGTTACAGATACTGGAAAAACCAGAGGTGAACGCATAGCAAACTTAGGGAGATCTTTCCAGCATTTGAGAGGTGTTGGGAAACTCCTGTCCTGACCTGTTGCCTGTATTTCTGATTCTGATTGAATTTCTTCTAAATCCTGCAGTCTATTCATCACTGGTTCTCTGAGCTCTTGAAGTTCTTGGGACAAATACTTTTCTAAGGACGTCGTGGAATCTTTCATTTTTTTACATTCATCATTTACACATGATTCCAAATTTTTAATATTCTCATCCTTAGAAAGCACCTCAATAGCATGTAAACTTAACATCCTGCATCATACTGTTAGCTGTTGACATTGTATAAAGCAGTTACATTTGTTACCAGTGGAGTAATTCAGGCCGAAATCAACAGGCCGTCAGCAAAAGAGCACGTGGCCGGAGTCAGCAGGCCGCCAGTACAACAGCACGTGGCCGCGAGAGAAATCTTGGAATACCTACCGCCTAACATTACTGGCAGGTACTAGTTGCTGGTTCCTGGTGGCAGGAATCGTGCCTTGCCAAGCGAAATGGTGAGGAACTTAGCAAAAGGAGAGTCAACGTGTGCCTGGTCGAGCCGAGAAGCCGCTTTTCTAGGCGCCTGGATCCGGATTCCAATCCCGCTTCCAACACCAAAATGTAGCTCCAAATGATGCTGTAACGATAAGCGACACACAATTACTGAAAGTAAAACTAAGTATTTATTGTAGAAATTACTCACAAGATACCAAACAAGTAACCCAGATGAGCCGAGCAGTCTTCCGCTGCCGAACCGGAAGTCGAACTCCGGGAAAAAAGACCGAGACTTCCTGTGCGCTGTCTTTTATGCCTTCCCCCGTAATGCCCCCTAGCCATGCCCAAAAGTGGGCCTGGCTAGTGACGTAGTTCACTGCCTGAGTACGTATACGTCTTTAGTCATGCCTAAAGTGGGTGTGGTTAGCGGTGTGGTAAACCGCCCTTTAATTAACTCATCTGTATGAGCCTCTAGTAAGTCACATGTTTAATGGCGGCATACAGACTTCCTCCTACATCTCCATACTAATTTCTAAACTGGCTGTATGAGCTGCCACTCCCACCAGCAATGGAGTAGTGTTCCCCTTTCTCCACATCGTCTCCAGCATAAACTGTTTTTGATTTTAGCCATTTTGACAGGAGTAATATGTTATCTCAGAGTTGTTTTTGATTTGCATTTCCCTGATTGCTAGGGATGTTGAGCACTTTCTTAAGTGTCTCTCAGCCATTTTAGACTCCTCCATTGAGAATTCTCTATTTAGTTCTGTAGACCAATTTTTAATTGGATACTTTGGTGTTGTGGAGACTTGCTTCTTGAGTACTTTGTAGATTTTGGAGATCAGCCCTCTGTCAGATGTGGGGTTAATGAATATTTTTCCCATTATATTGTCCACTTTTATGTCTTGTTGACTGTGTCCTTTGCCTTGCAGAAGCTTCTCAGCTTCAGATTATCCAATTTATTAATTATGGATCTCAGTGCCTGTGCAACTGGTGTTATGTTCAGGAAATGGTCTCCTGTACCAATTCATTCAAGGGTACCTATCATTTTCTCTTCTAAGAGATTCATTGAGAATGAATATATGTTGAGGTGTTTGATCCATTTGGGCTTAAGATTTATTCAATGCAATAGACATGGATCTATTTGTAGTCTTCTACATTCTAATATCCAGTTATGTCAGCACCATTTTGAAGATGCCTTCTTTTTTCCATTGTATAATTTTAGATTCATTGTCAAAAACCAAGTGTTCATATGTGTATGGGTTAATATCATGGTTTTCAATTTGATTCCATTGGTATACCTGTCTATCTTTGTGCCAATACCAAGTTTTTTTCAGGACTATAGCTTTATAACATAGCTTGAAGTCATGATGGTGATGCTTCCGGACATGGCCTTGTTGATCAGGGTTGTTTTGGCTATTCTGGATATTTTGTTTTTCCATATAACATTGAGAATCTTCTGTGATAAATTTTGCTGGAATTTTAATGGGTATTTCATCGAATTTATAGATTGCTTTTGGAAAGTTTGCCATTTTTACTATGTTGATCCTGCTTATCCAAGAGCATGGGAGATTTTTGATCAGTAGTTGAAGTCTAGGCTCACAACCGAAAACACATTTGCATTTGAATTAAGGCTATTTACACTTTGCTTATTGTCAGTGTAGACCCGGAATGCTCCTTTCTCATGCTTAATGGAACAGCTCCACTTGAAAAATATAACTCCACAATCAAAAATGGTTAATAGGTCTTCATGCAAAACTAAACCCAGTAATAGCAAGTGCTCTGCAGTCACTACACTGGTACACTAAAATATGTAACAGATAGAAAATTCTGAATTGACAAGTAGACTCAATATTCATATTGGCTTGAACTGTAGCAATAAAGAACAAAAGAAGGTTGTTGGAATAACTACTTTAAGCAAATTCTGTTCATTATGCATTTTCATTTGGAGAGTAAAAGTTGCTAGATATAATGTTTCAGAAGAAAGAGTCATATAATCTTGTCATAGGAAGGCCATGGCTTCCAGCTCAGTGGCTGAGTATAGTGGGTTCAATGAGGGTACAGCACAGGGTACGTTACCTTTATCTAAACAATACTAGTAACACACCCTGTGAGCAAGCTCCTTCCCTCCTAGTATCTTAGTACCCCAAAAATTGATGTAGCAACTTATGTTGATGTGTTCATAAAGGTGGCATTTCACAGATAATTCAGAGAAATCCAAGTCCCTCAGTATGGAGCATTCATGTGGTTTCTGTGGATAGTTGGATTTAATCTCAAAAAATGATTACATCAGCCAATGTCACAGATCTCAGTAGATGCCCTATTGTGATGAACACTTTTATTTTTTAAGAAAAATAATTTAGATAAACACTCTCTTTGCTAGTTGAATAAACACAACAGATACATAGCATCTACATATTTCTACCTATGCCAAAAGCTATTCATGCCTCTAAATCCTGTTGATAATCAGTATGGCAGCAAAAAGTCACAAGATGCAGAGCCTCTCAAAGAGTCAGGAAAGCAGACATTGTCTTGTGTTAATATCTCAGTTCTGTCATCTCTGTGTATACCGAATAGTAGGTTACAGCTTGTTTTTCATCGAAAGACCCATTTCTATAAATGGTGACATTAATCCGTCATTTAAATGCAAATCCCTTCTGAAATGCTCATGGGTTAGGGCTGTAGCCACAGTGCAGAATAGCTTAAAATAGCAATTTTAACTTTGATGTATTTCAAGGATATAACAGAACATAAAGAAAGGGATCATTTGAAAACCCTAACTCATCTGGGTATTTAAAATCTGTCTCATAAGGACCCTACATACTGACAGCATGAAACTATTTCAGATAGAAAGTAACATCCCCTAAAGGCAGTCTATGGCTGCCTGAGTTTCAAGGTTCATCATTTGTAATCAATTGATAGATATCTTTATTATGTAATTTTAAATTTCTCCACTGAGATCCTACTTGTGATTAGTTTCAGGAATCAGAACATTTAAAATTTGGATTATGCAAACATAGTATCTTAATATAGACCAGGTCTTTTGATGTTCCAAAGGACTGACAGTGTTTGTTCCTTCATTTCAAATTGATTTGCATAGTATCTGCCTTTTATCCTGAGAATCTAATCAAATAAATCTATTATTAAATAATGTGACACCTTAATAATTTAAATATGTGTATGCTACATTTCCTTAAGAGCATGTTCAAGCTCTTGATTATAATAAGAATGTGCAGGTTTTTATGTCACCGTCCAGTTATTCCTGGCCCACATTTGTAATTGTACTAGCTGATCTTGTTGTACCAAGGTAATGTTTGTCATGGAACTGTCAGTGCAAGAATTTTCTCTGCTGATGTTGAATATAATAACATTCAATGTCTTTCATATTGAAAGTAGGCTCACTAATCACAGGGAAGTGTGGTAGAGTAAGATTAACTCCTGTGTCTGAGTCAATGGCATGAATATTCTTAGAGAACACAGCCTCACACTGATGATCTCTGAAATGGACAGAAGTGTGAGAGTAGAAATCATTGGAACTGTCTAAAGTTGTAATATTTATAATCAGATCAGGAGACAAAATTCTTGGATGTCTCACAACAGAATTTTCTTTTTAATTTGTCAAAGATATAATAGTTTTCGTGTTTCTGAATTTGCAAAGCACTTTTCATGGATTTCATTGTGAATGCATTGCTTAACATAATGTGATATCCTTCTGTTAGTGTGGAAGACAAGACCATTTCCATGTTCACATATTATGGATTTAAATGAAGGGCAGTGTTCACCATCAGAAAAGGCCATTTCCATATTAATATAGAATGGATTTAAATGAGGGGCAACATCCATTTTCACTCCTTCCAATCATCTCTATAAGCTCTTTAATATTCAATAACAGATGTGGGAAGGCTGCATTAATCAAGCTTACCTACCCTTGGGCTACCAATGACATGAGGTAGGATCAGTGAGTAAGCTCTTGGGTGAAATTATAGATACTTATGTTTTAAATATGTTTCTTACTCCTGACACATTGTTCTTTTTGACATTTTGTAAAATGTTTCGAGTAGATACAAGCTTTCGAGTTGGCTCATCTAACTTCCAAATACCTGTAGTCATGAAAACATAAATTTAAAGTATTAGAGGTGTAAGGTTGGCATCACAACACATCTTTTGGGCAGGACTCATCTGTAGTTTGATAATATACATACACATGGGAACATAAGTATGGCATTGCAGGTAAAAGACCTTCCAGACAAACAGGAAGAACTACACAAAACTCTATATGTGGTGGCACCCATTTGTAATCCCATTTCTGGAGAGGCAGAGACAGGAGATTCCCTTCAGTTTTGCTCCCAAACAGATGTAGACTCATACCCAAACTCTAGGTTCAAGTGGCAGTCCCTGTCTCACACAAATAAAAAAAATCCAAATCACAAAGCAGAACACGTTTCCAATAAATGAAATCTGAGTTTTTCTTGGCCTCTACGATGGTACTGTTATGTACACATACACACACACAGAGAGAGAGAGAGAGAGAGAGAGAGAGAGAGAGAGAGAGAGAGAGAGGAGGGGGTGGGAGGAGTCTGGGTCTTTTTTTATTCTGAGAACCATTTTTTTATTCTGAGAACCACAAGTTTTCATTGCACCATTGAAGAGACAAAAATCACATTACAGTCAATCCTGAAACCTATACACATGGTATCTAGTTGTCTCATATACTCAAGGCACAGAAAACCCTGCTCTAATTAAGAGAATAATAAAGAGAATCATAGATAAATTTTATGAGGCCTGAAAACTATTGATATTATCTCCTCCCTAAAAAACGGAAGAGACAAAATTATAACGTCATTTAGAGTTCAGATATAAACATATGAGGTAAATTAATTATTCTGCGAAATTTGTTTCATTAAATACACAAGCTCACACTCATATATCCTATGACTAGATTGTGCGAATACCCAAATCACCACCACTGACTCTGAATCCCATATGCAGAAGCAAAGAGCCTTTATTCAAACTTGAGTTGGACCCTCCTTGTGTTGGATGCAATGGAAAGAGATGATAGGTCTGGAGCTTAATTGAGGTGGGGTTTTCATCATAGCAGAGGTTGGAGGATGTGGTGAGGGATTTCTAACGTGCAGGACCTCTGACTGGCTGACATTACTCTAGGGGTATCTTGGTGAAAGGGGAGGGACATGGACTGGCCTAAGGGCGATCCCTATCTAACCTGGCTGGAAGGTTAGGTATTTCCTTTATAACATTATGTATTTGCTCCTTGGATGCTGATAGTTCCTGAGTGGTGTCTGGGTAGTCCCAGTTTGTGATCTTTTCTGGTGTCAGGTTTTGTCTTAGGGAAAACTGAGAGTCAGGCCTACTTTATGGCTGGTCTGTATTGAGCATGTTATGGCAGATGTGTAGACAAACTGTCCTGGGCCCTATAATATAATGTGAGGTTTTTAAAAACAAGAAGCTTTGTTATGATCAGTGACACTTGTGAGAGTCTCAGCTACAGGGAAGCACTTATCCCCTGTATTGCTGGTGTGGGTTTGTAATACACATGTAATGGAAGAAATTTATCTCAAGTATTCAGAGCACAGAGGCATCAGCAACTGCTGTCTTGTTAACAGAACAACTCTTACACCATAAGCATGGGTGTGGGTTCCCATGTAAAAGGACAGTCACTAAAAGTCCCTTAGCTGGAAAATTCTTAAATGTCACACATTAGAACCTGGCAAGTAAATTATGGGGAAGTGTTACAAAAGGCTATAAAAGTAACAACTCTAGAGTTCTTAATGTCAATGTTTTCAAATTACAGTGTTAAGTGAGAGAGTGATGGTTGTTCCTAGTTAAATCAGTGCTTGCATATATATATAAATTTAAATTAGAAACAAGGTTGCTTCACATGTCAATCCCAGGTATCTCTCTTTTCCCTCCCTTCTTCCCATGCCCTAACACCAATCCCCCAATATCCCCTCCTTTCCGCAGGGAGGGTGAGGCCCTCCATGGAAGTGTCCATAGTCTGTCATTTTATCCAGGGCAGGGCCTAGACCCTCCCCCAAGAGTCCAGAGTGAGAGTGCATCTCTCACTGTGGGATGGGCACCCAAAGTCCATTTGTATACCCAGGATAAATACCGATCTACTACCTAAGGCTGCATAGATTGCCTAGGCCTCCTCATGGACAACCACATTCAGGGGGTCTTCATCAGTCCCATGCTGTGTCCAAAAAAACCAAAAAAGGAAAGAAGGAGATCAAAGAAGAGGAGAAGAAAAAAATGAGGGACAGGGGAGGGGTAAACAGTACACTCTTCTTTCTTTGAAGTATAACACTATAATACTCACTTAGGAGTTTTGTGTTCGTTTTGTTTTGTTTCTTACATCTTTAATAACAGTACACATGTATTCAAATACACAAGCCTGCAGTTTTGAGGAAGAACACACTTCATGTGATGTAGCTCCAGCTGAGGGTACCCTGTACATGAAAGTTAAAATGTCAAAACTCTAACAAAGGAAATCTTCCAAGCATGGGTTGTGCAATGGGTTGGTTAATTTATTTGGTGTCAATGTGTGTATAATTTTGTAGAGGCAGAAACTGGAGCTGGATTTACTGGAGGTCAACATAATGCATACTTTCATTTTCATTTAGAATGCTTCCAATAAACTATTAAAATAACCTTACCTTTTGTTTCCGTTATGAACAGCAAAGCAGAGTCAGATGTCCTACAGATAATCCCTCCTGAGTAACATGCTGCATTGAGGTGCATATTGCAGGACCTATGTGACATGTTCATATTGATTTCTGCTTTAAATTAAAGTGTTTGATATGGGGAAGGATCAATTGCAGAACTCTTCCAGCTCCTGGATTTGTGTTACTTAAAAAGCATGAAATTGCTCAGTTTGAATTCATCTCTTTCTACTCCATAGTAGTATGTTCCCTGTATATGTGTTATATAAAGTTGCAGCTTTCAAATCGGAGTGTGAGATACAGAAAAAACGAGACATATTTTAGCTCTTTCAAAGTCCTCCAATATTAATGTAGTTCTTTTTTAGGGTTATAGTGGGATATAGTGGAGTGTGCATGTATGTATATATGTGTGTGTATTTGTAAGTAAGAGGCATGTGTGTTCATCTGTATATTTTTGTGCACATGCGAGAAAGTATATGTGTATGTGCTTGCTTATATGTGTGTATTGGCATATGTGATTTAATTTTCAATGTTTAGTAGAAAAAACACTTCCAATAATCCATTTTCAGACTCACTTTGTCTAATTTATCACTGTAGAAAAATACTTTTCAACAATGTGTTTTGACTCACAAATGGGACTGTGGGAAGGTCGACACCCCAGGCTGACAAACAGTCTGCTAATATTGCCTTGCTTCTCCCATCCCCACAAAACAGGGGAGAGGTGAACATGGGCCCCTGTGTCAGGACTGATCTCTATATGCCCTCTTTGGGATCTAGCCAGGGGACTGCGGTCAGGTCAACTTGCCATAAGTGGATCAATTCATCCAAAGTCTGCTGACTTCACTGTGCCAGTCTCAACTGTGAGAGGGTGTGTCTCAGACATACCTGCACCCACCATGAGACCCATCAGAGTATTGGACCTGCTTGTTCCCACTAGAAGAGAACCTTGATCCCATTCCCACCGGGAGAGAAAGAGATCCCACCTGCAGCTACTGAAAGAAAGGATAGGAAGTTGATAACATAAGAACACATTCAGCAACACAAAAAGCTAGATGCTTGGTCCTACTCAAGCCCCAATCCCCACTCATAACCTCCATCGTGGACATTTCTGGACCTCCTACTTGCATCAAATGGACACTCACAGACAGGAAGGATGTAAGTCCTGCCCCATCCCACTCTTGGCTCCCCCTCCACACACCAAGCTCTGCTTGAGTGTGGAGAACACCAAGAAAGGCCAGACCATCTAGAGTTGCAGATGATGAAGTCTTGGCCCACATATGCCACCGGGAGACCAGTGGAGACAAGAGAGACCACACATGCACCCACTTGAAGAAGCCAGCAGTATAAGAACACACTCAGCAAGAGAAAGACCAATATGACACAACCAGAATCTAGAGACTCCACCACAGCAAGGCACGAAAAGCACAACACATGTGAGGCAGAAGAGACAAATATTGAAAATTATTTTATGAAGATGATAGAGACCCTCAAAGAGGAAACAATAAAATTCCTTAAAGAAATAGAAAAAAACAAAACAAAAATTCAGGAAATAAACAAATCTCTTAAAAAATCTAAAGAGAGCCCAGAAAAAGCAAACAAACAAACATGTGAAGTAGACAACTCAAACAGTTCAATGCTTGAAAGCTGAAATAGAAACAATAAAGAAAACATAGAATGAGAGGGATGCTGGAAATAGAAAAGCTGGGTAAATGACCAGGAATTACAGATGTATGTATAACCAATAGAATACGAGAGATAGAAGAGAGAATCTCAGGTGTTGAAGACTCATAAGACGATATGCAGTCATCGACCAAAGAAAATCTCAAGTCCAACAAATCCCTAACACAAAATATGGGACACCATGAAGAGACCAAACCTAAGAGTAATATGTATCGAAGAAGGTGAAGAAGTGCAGCTCAAACATACAGAAAACATATTCAACAAAATCATAGAAGAAAACTTCCCAACCTAAAGAAGGATATGCCTATGAAAGTACATGAAGCTTAGAAAACACCAAATAGACATTGCCACAAAAGGAAGTCCCCTCACCACATAATAATAAAAACACCAAACTAACATAATAAAGGGAAATATTAAGAGGAGTAAAAGAAAAAAAACACCAAGTAACATATAAAGGCAGACCTATCCGAAATATGCCTGGCTTTTCAATGGAAATAATGAAATGAAGAAAGTCCTCAATAGCTATCTTACAAATTCTAAGGGAATAAGGATGACACCCCAGTATATAGTACCCAGTAAACGTTTCAATTAATGTAGATGGAGAAAACAAGACATCCCATGACAAAACCAGAGTTACACAGTAAATATCCACAGTTCCATCCCTACAGAAAGAACTGGCAGGAAAAGTACAACCCAAAGAAGATAACTACACTCACAAAAATATGCAATAATTAATCTCACATTTCCAAACACCAAAAGGAAAACAGGGGGCAGAACCACACACAATAACACCACCACCAGTAAATCCAAAACAAACAAGAATCAACAATCAATGGTCATTAATATCCTTCAATGTCAATGGTCTCAACTTGCTTATAAAAAGACACAGGCTAACAAAATGAATATGAAAACAGAATCCATCCTTCTGCCTCATGCAAAAACATATATCAACAACAAAGACAAATGTTACCTCAAATTGAAGGGTTGGGAAAAGATTTTCAAATAAAAAACACCAATGTCAGTCTATGCTGGAGAGAATGTGGAACAAGAGGAACACTCCTCCATTGCTTTTGGGAGTACAAACTTGTACAGCCACTCCAGAAATCAGTATGGTGGTTTCTCAGTAAAATCAAATGAGTCTACCTCAAGATCCAGAAATTCATCTCCTGGGAGTATACCCAAAGAATGGACATTCATACAACAACAAAATATGTTCAACTATGTTCATCGTAGCATTATTTGTAATAGTTAGATCTTGGAGGCAACCTAGATGCCCCTCAACTGAAGAATGGATAAAAAAAATGTGGTACATTCACACAATGGAGCGCTACTCAGCAGAACAATACAATGGAATCTTGAAATTCAGAGGAAAATGATTGGCACTAGAACTAACCATCCTAAGTGAGGTAACACAGGCACAAAAAGATAAACATGGTATGTACTCACTCCTATATGGATTTTAGGCATAGAGAAAAGGATTTTCAGCCTACAATCCACACTGCCAGAAGAGCTGGAAAACAAGGAGGAATGCAAAAGTAAAATAAATGGTCCCCCAAAGAATGGAATGGGTACAAGACCCTGTGAGCAAGTTGGGAACACAGGGGGAGAGAAGAGAGAGATGGATATAAGAGAAGGGGAGAAGAAGGGGGAGAACAGAAGAACTGAGATGTGAAAAATAGATGAGGGCAAGAAAGCTGATGCCTTGGTAAAGGGAGCCAGTATAGGTTTAGATAGAGGTCTGGCACAGAGGAAATGGTAGGGGATCCACAGGGATGACCCCAACTAATAATATAGATAGTGGTGGAGAGGCTGCCTTTGATGACCATCCTCTATAATGAGGTTGATGGCTACCTTGGTTACTGTTTCTAGAGCCTTGAAACAGTAGCTGATTGAAGCAGACACAGGCACCCACAGTTGAACACTGAGCCATACTTCAGGAATCCATTTGGGGAGAGCAAGGAGAGATGAAAAAATGAACCAAGACAGAACCAGAGATACCTGCAGAAACAATTGACCTGACCTAATGATAGCACACAGACCCTTTCTTAAAGTGGGGGAACCAGAATTAGACCAAATCAAGCCCTCTGAATGTCAGTACCAGCTAGGAGGCCAAGGTAGTCTATGGAAACTCCAGCAGTAGAGCCAGGCTTTATTCCTAGGTCACTAATGGGCTTTGTGAGCACTTTCCCTATGGAGGGATACTATTTAAGCACAGATACAGAAAGGAGGGCCTGGGCCCTACCCCAAATGATGTGATGGACTTTCATGATACCCCTTGGAGGGTCTCACTATCCATGGGAAGTGGGTTCTAGGTGGATTGGGGGTTTGGTAGAAAGCATGGGAGGATGGGAGCATGAGGGATTGGGGGAATAGATATGTAAATAAGAGTGTTTCTTAAAATAATAAAGTTATACAATAAAAAAGAAAGCATCTTCAACAAATGTTGCTGGCATAATTGGATGCAGATATGTAGAAGACTGCAGATAGATCCCTATCTATCGCCATGCACAAAACTTGAATTGAAATTGATCAAAGACCTCAACATAAATCCAGATACAGTGAAACTCTTAGAAGAGAAAGTGGGAGGTACCCTTGAAAAAATTGGTACAGCAGCCTACTTCCTGAATGCAACACCAGTAGCACAGACACTAAGATCGACAATTAATAAATGGGAACTCCTGAAACTGAGAAGCTTCTTTAAGGCAAAGGACACAGTCAGCAAGACAAAAAGGCAGTTCACAGATTGGAAAAAGATATTCACTAACCTCACGTCTGACAGAGGGCTGATTTCCAAAATACACAATTAACACCAGAAGATAGCCACCAGAACACCAAACAATCCAATTAAAAACTGAGGTACAGAACTAAATAGATAATTCTCAATAGAAGAATAAAAAATGGCTAGAGGACAGTTAAGCAAGTGCTCAGCATCCTTAGCCATCAGGGAAATGAAACTCAAAACAACTCTGAGATATCATCTTACACCAGCCAGAATGGCTAAAATAAAAAAAACACCAATGACAGTTTATGTTGGAGTGGGTGTGGAGAAAGGGAAACATTCCTCCACTGCTGGTGTGAATGCAAACTTGTACAGTCACTTTGAAAATCAGTGTGGTGTTTCCTCAGGAAAATGGAAATCAGTGTGCCTCAAGATCCAGCAATTACACTATCAGGCATACTTCTAAAAGATGCACATTCCTACAACAAGGACATCTGTTCAACTTTGTTCATAGCAGCATTATGTGTAATAGCCAGAACCTAGATGCCTGCCAACTGAAGAATGGATAAAGAAAATGTGGTACATTTACATGAAGAAGTACTAGTCAGTGGAACAAAATACAATGTAATCTTGAAATTCACAGGTTATTGGATGGAACTATAAGCAACCATCCTGAGTGAGATAACCTATTCACAAAAGAACAAACTTGGTATGTACTCACTCATCTATGGATATTAGACATAGAGCAAAGGTTTACTAGCCTAAAATTCACACCACCAGAGTATCTAAGATGCAAGGAAGACCTAAGCGAGACATACATGTTTCCATAGAGAAGTGGAAAGGACAAGATTTGCTGAGCAAATTGGGTTCATGGAAGTAGGGGAGAGGGAGTTAACAGAAAAGGAGAGAAGAGGACAGGAGAGAAGGACATGAGGGAGCAGAAAGATTGAGTTGAGAGAAATATACAGGAGGGAGTCATGATATATTTAAAGAGAAATCTGGCACTAGTAAAGTGTGCAGAGATCTACAATGATGACCCCAACTAAGAATCTAAGCAATAGTGGAGAGGCTCCCTTAAATGCCCTCCCCCTATAATGATATTGATGACTACCTTATATGCCATCCTAGAGCCTTCATCTAATAGCTGTTGGAAGAAGAAGCAGACACCCATAGCTAAACCATCAGCCAAACTACTGGCATCCAGTTGCACAGAGGAAGGAGTGGTGAGCAAAGAGATCAAGAGCTGGCTGGAGAAACCCACAGAAACAGCTGACCTGAACATGGGGCAGTTCGTGGCCCCCAGACTGATAGCTGGGAAACCACCACAGGACTGGCCCAGACATCCTCAACATAGGTGTCAGCTGGGAGTACTATGTAGTCTATGGAGACCTGTGGTAGTGGATTAGTATTATACCTAGTGTACAAGTGGTCTTTGAGAGCTCATTCCACATAGAGGGACACTCTCTCAGCTTAGACACATGGGGAGGACCTAGGTCTTGCTCCAATTGATGTGATAGATTTTAAGAACCTCCACAAAAGGCCTCAACCTCCCTGGGGAGCAGTAGGCAGATGAGATAGGTGGTCATGGGGGGCAGGGGAAATGGGGAAGGAGAGGGACCTGAGATTGACATGTAAAACTATATTGTTTCCTATTAATATAAAATGTATAAAAAATAAATTATATTTTTTGAGTCTCTCTGATGTCCTTAGTCCTGAGCTATGGAGCTGATGATGTTCATGTGACTTCCTCTTTACACCGTGCTGCCAGGTTTCACTTTACCAAGAGTTTGAAGTGAGAGCCATATCTCCTGAAAAACCTGTGCTTCCAAATTGTGCAGCTGACAAGAGCTGATATTGGGATCCATCAATCATCTCCGATTCCAAGGCACAGCCACAAGCCTAAGAATTGTCCTATGCAAGGGTCCTGCTTTCAGTTTTATAACATAAAACAGGTATATTTCTTAGATGTTATCTTCCTAGATAATGTGATAATACAAACTTTCCATCCTGATGTGGGTAATGTGTAACAAGACACTAATATCTAATATTTGAAAACGTATTTTCTGACTATATGCAGAGCCTACAGTTTGTCATTCAACACCTTTGGCAACAGGCAAAGACCTGTCTGGATAAATTTGAACTGACCTATTAGATGGATGCCCTACCTAACGTAATAAACACACAGACTTTAAGCCTATCTTGTCACCATTTTCTTAAAAAAATGTCCTGCAAGAAATAAGTGGCATCCCAAAGTCACTATCTTAAAATAAAATGGTGCTAGAATTCTTGATTTTCAGGTATTGAGAAGAGTCAACAAGGCTCTCATTGAAAAAACCTTTTTCCTTTGTGTCCTTTGCCCATTGCAAAATAGGATGTGGCATAATAATGCAGTTGTTTTATTACAAAAAGGAACCTAGAAGAACGAGATCTCATTAGACAAATGAAATATGGAGAAGCTGTAAGAAGAAAGCCAGAGCAAAGTGATGCTCTCCAGGGAGGACTGGGGAAGAGGGAATGGGCCAATCTTTTTGGAAGGATGTTTCGGGAAGTGATTTTTGATCAGCACTGTCTATATTGATGTATTCCTGGTGGAAAGGGTCCTCCTGGAGCATGGAATCAGATACACCTTGAGAGAAAAATTGACATTGTATGGACAGCAATGTGAAATTTGTTTCATATCTGTCTTTTATGACTAGATTGCAAAGGTTTGTGTACAGTGGATGGGGAACACCAGAGAGGGGGAAAAGCCCTTGCCTGAGTGGCCTGAAACTCTCTATGTCTCTATGTGATTGTATATTATTTATGATGTAATAAAGTCAATAGAGATAAAAATCAATGCAAAGTTAACCACAGCCTTAGATCCAGACAGTGGTGATACACTCCTTTAAATCCAAGATTTGGGAGACAGCTGCAAATGAATCTCTAGTACTTCAAGGCCACACTGAACTACACAAACTTGTGCCAGGCTAAAAGGGAAACAGCTCACACAAAGGTGATTTCAGCACTTGGGATCACACAGTTTAATCACAGTGTTTTGGCCTGGAGTAGAAGCAAGAGCTAGTGGCTAGCTGTTTTGCCTTTCTGGTCTTCAGCTTAAACCCCAATAACTGTCTCTGGGTTTTTATTATTCGTGTTACACCTGCGTGCATCCCAAGTTGGCTTTGAACCTATGATCCTTCTCCCTCTGCTTCTCCTGTTCTGGGATAACAACTGTGGGTCTCCACACCTTGCAATTTGTCATTCATTCACTGCTCTGGTAACTGAGTTGCAAGGTCACTTAGCTGACAAGACTCATGGGAATTCCTCACAACTATTTCTCTGGAAGAAGATGCTGAGATCAGGAACTCTGCTTTGATTCAGACATGTATTTCACTAAAACACCACATGATAGCAAGAGAAGTACACAGCAGTAGCATGCCAATCAGCTTGCAGACCTATGATATCTAACTGCCCCTGCCTGTCTTGAAAATCAGCTAATCCTGACAGGTACTCCTAGATCAATAAAGCACAGACAATGGTCAACATCAAAGCTTCAGGCTATTTCAAATGTGAACAAGCAAGCACACAACAAACAGACACACACATTCAGGATAATAGGCCTAAAAGTCCCATGCCTTCAATATTAACATTTAAGTAAAGATGAATTATAGCTACAAGCCCTTGGTTATTTGATTTCACTGATTCATTTTTCTCCAATATACTGACTAACTGCATTCACTTTCTACTTTCAGAAGCTTTCTAGAAATGGAGGGACTCACACAAGGTAACACTACAGGTGTTGTGATTGGGTCCAGTGGTTCATGAAGGGCATGCAAAGCTTATTAACTAGCTCCTAGAATATTGGATTACCAAAGTCCTTCCCATTTGTAGTGACTGACACCTGTTCATTCACAAATAGTGTCATTTTATCCATTAATATGATTTTGTATTGAACAGTGAATGGCCTGGAAGCGAAGAAATCAAAACAAAATGCTTCATCACAGGACTTTCTCATCTAATGCCACTTCAACTTTGATGTGTCTTCCTATAACTTCAAAACCACACAAAAGGGGTCAGCACCTACTTATTCTAGCTGTTCTGAACATAGCTAGATGACTTCAAATAGAAAATGCTCCTCTTGTAGATACAATTATCTATGTACTTGTAACTCCTATTGATTCTCACCATTAAGAAAAAGGGTTAATTAAAGTAGGGGCAGAAGTCATAGTTCACAATAACATGGTGATTGGATGGAAAAGGATGGCAGGTTTGGACTAATTTCGGTGGGTAGTTTTTGGAGCTGTCAATGAAGATTCCTACTTTCTGGTTTCAAGAATAAACAATCCTCCATTTTTATGTTATCTAGACCTGTGTCTAGCGCGTGAATGAAAGAATGAAGGATGTGTTCAAAAGTCACTCAGCTATAAACATTTAGAAGATTCCAGGGTGTGAGGGCAAATAGATCTTCATTTTCTTTTGCTGTGTACCTGATAAAAGTATACATCCCACATTAGGTTATGCTTTAACCACAGAAGAATAGACACATTGTGAAGCCTTCTTTCTGTTTAGGATTTTGTTCATAGTTGTTCCTGAAGCATCAAGGAGAAGCCACATGCTTGGATGTGTGTAGTAGGAACTGAAATGCAGTCTCGCAAATACGTCAGAATAATGGAGGTCTTAAATAGTAATCTTTTAATTCTGGATTTTTGATTTTATATTATGACAAGTTTTTCACATGAGGCAAGACAGGTATTTGTATATATTTACCTGTGTATCATCAATGAATAATATATCTATATGTTTGCTTAATTTTTTATGCATCTATCACTATCTTTATCTATTACTCTTGTATTTATCTTCATATGTTATCTCTATCATCAATTTGTCATGTATCTCCGTCTGTCATCATTATTACTGCCTATTATGCATCTACCATCCATATATATATACTTATATATATATATGTATATAAAACATCTGTTACTACCATTATAGCCTGTTTATCATTCTATCACTCTATGATCTCTCTGTAAATCATATATGGGTGATCCTGTCTTTTAACACTCAAAATGAATTTTTCAGGTTCAACAACTGAGTTGAATTTTCTTTCCATAAAATTGAAAGATAAAATAAAGAGTCAAAGGTTTAGGCAATAGTTAATAATTATTTTCACTGCTTATTTAATATTAGGTCACTTCTACATGAATGAAAAAAATAGAGATTGGAAGGTATCTTCTTCTAACTTTACCATCTCAATGGGGATAATGACTCAGGGAATTGAGATCGGAGCTTCATCCGCACTTGACTCACTCATCCTCACTACTCCACAGCTCCTCCTTTGCATGACTAGTAACTTTCAGGAACGTGATGCTGAAGAAGATCAAAGGACTGATAACAGAGATGGTGTTCTATTATCATTTGAAGCAATGAGTGGCAAGGAGAATAAAATACCAGTTGAGTTGGCTAACCTGAAGTATTTACACTTCTCAGATTCTTCTTTGTGGAGTTGTACAACTATTTAATCGTGTTCATTCACTCTTCTTTGCCTTTAAGCTTTGTGTTTCAGAAGGCTCAAGTGAATGCTTGATATAATATTTCACTTATTCTTAGGAAGAAAAAGGAGACTCACAAAGCGTGTACAAAGCACAGGTGTACTGTATCTCTCAATTTGTAGAATTCTGAAATTTATACTAAGCTATCTAAGATTTCTTTTCTCATATTCTGCCAAGATTTCATAGAAGTCTTTGGTTTTTAATTGCAAGATTTTTTGTGTGTGCTTAACTCTTTGTAGATCCTCTTTGTGTGTTTATCTTAAATTTCTTGTGTTTTCCTATTAATCTCAAGCTAATACTATATTGATTTTTCTGATCATGCTTGCTTTTTAGTTAGATGTACCTTTCAAACCAAATGATGCCTTAGATTTTAATGATAAGAGATTGTATTAAGTGGATTATCAACATGGAATTTAAGCAACAGCCAGAAGTGTGCAGGTGGTGATTCTGGAACACACATGATGAGCTTCACAGCAATGAGCTAGTGGTGCTGTGGGAACCTCCACTTCTCCAAAGTGAAACACTGCCACAGCACTTGCTGCTTCCAGCTTTTTTACTTCATTGGACTGCAAGGCTCTCCTTCCTTCTGAGCTTCACCAAATAGTGCATTTACAACTTCTTCCTCATCATTCCTAGGAAGAACATTCTGTGTTAGCAAAATGCCTGAAGCCACAGGTTTACAAAGTCAATGTTCTTTTCCCATCCCTGTGATTGGCATCTTCAGAATCAAATCCAGTCTTGTCAAGTTTGCCCCCCTCAGGCAGGGACCATCCCTGGGAGTATCATAGATACTTAAAGTGCAATAGCTACAGTAACTACTCTCTGTTGGGCTTCATATTTGCCTGTATGAACTGAACTTTTACCTAGTTTTATGTCTAGAAGCAGTAGAGTGTGAAGCATTCATATGGAATAGTGGGTCCACACCATCATTAGGAAGGAGGGTCCAGCTGTTCATTAATACAATGGTCCTTCTAAAAGCACTGAACTACAGTAGTTTAAGTCTTACTTCCACAGAAAGCCTTCCTCACTAGACTGTTCCAATAGTAATTTCTTCAGTATTATTGTATGAACATCAAGGAATATTGTTTTGATATTAATTTCTATTTATCCTATTAAATTATTTTCAAGCTTGCAGAAGTGATAATAGGATAATTTCTATTTTGTGGTTTGTCATTTGAAAATGAGACAAAATGAGAATTGAATTGAGCTTGATTCTGCCAAGGAAATTAGAGATGTGGTGGCATTTCAAAGAAAATTTTAAAATTATTTTAAGAAACCCAGTGGTCTTCCATAAAATTAGATTTCAAACTGCATTATGAGATGTGAAACTGCTGTAGAATTTTCATGTGAGAGACAACATAACCTCTTCTGTTTCCCATTTTACATAAGATTTTGAAAGCCAAAGCTTTGCTTTGCAGGCTTTTACTAATAGTAGAGAAAAATCTATTGTAAAAACAAAACAGTTTAAAAATTATTTTCCATCTGTAGGTTATTTTTCAGAACTTTGTTCTTTAAATGATTTTGAGTTATAAATTGTGTTTTAATACTTGTAATTCAGGCTAACTCATGACATGATTCCATACTGTGAGCAGTGCAAATAGTTCTTGATGATTCTGACCAAGGAGTTTGGAAATGGTTTTGCAGCCTCTGACCTCATTCAGAGTTCAATCTTGAGAGCTGGAAGGCAAACCTTAAAACCTAATGGCCTGTAGGCACAACATATGTCTGATGGATCGTTCATATTTCTCCTAAATGCTAAATTAATACGCAGTGATTTAGAGACAGTGACCTTCTGAATAAAAGTGGAAAAGATATTCTTTTTTATCAATTTTGATTTTGATTTTAAATAGCTTGTTTTACATGTCAATCCCAGTTCCCTCTCCCTCCCCTCCTCCCACGTTTCCCGCCCCCCGCCCTACCACCCTATTGCCAAATCCTTCCACATAGGGGATATCTAGAGTCTGTCATTTCACTCTGGGTAGGGTCCAGGAACTCCCATAAGAGTAAAGGCCGAGAGAGCATCCCTCTTTGTGCTATAGGCACACGATGACTATTTGTATTCCAGGGATAGACACTGATCCACAGCTCAGGGCCCCATAGGTTGCCCAGGCCTTCTTGCTGACACTCACATTTGGGGAGTCCAGATCAGTCCCATGCTGGCCTCCCCACTGTCGGTCTTGGGTCCAAGAGCTCTCCCTTGTTCAGATCAATTGTCTCTGCTGGTTTTGCCAGCCGATTCTTTGCCAATCTGCTCATCACTCCTCTCTCTCTGTCACTGGGTTCCTTGGGTTCAGTTCAGTGATTAATTGTGTGTTTGCCTCTGCTTCTATCAGTCACAGGATGATGAAGGCACCCGGATAGTTATAGACATCAAGTTCATTATCAGGAATGGGCATTCGAGGGGGTCTCTCCACTATTGCTTAGCTTGCCAATTGGTGTTATCCCTTTAGACCACTCAAGGTCACTCTGTTGCCTGATCTGTCTTCTATCCTATGATTCCCTCTTCCCCCTATTCTACTCCCACCCACTCAACTTCCTGTTCCCCCATGACCAACTCCCTTCCTCTTCACCCCCTCTTTTCTTCAGAGTGCCATCTCCCCCCCACCCCTTGCCGTGTTCCCCATCCATTCAGAGGATCTTGTCTCAATCCTCTTCTCTTGGGTAATATGTATATATACATATCTTTTAGGTTCTTTCCTGTTTCCCAGACTCTCTATCAATGGAAGTGCAAACTGGCACTATCCTGATCCATGTCGAAAATCCATATATGAGTGAGTACATACCATGTTTGTCTTTTTGCGACTGGGTTACCTCACTCAGGATGGTTTCTTCCAGTGCTATCCATTTACCTGCGAATTTCAAGATTCCATTGTTTTTTCTGCTGAGTAATACTCCATTGTGTAAATATACCACATTTTCTCTATCCACTCTTCAGTTGAGGGGCATCTAGGTTGCTTCCAGGTTCTGGCTATTACAAATAATGCTGGTATGAACATAGTGGAGCAGATGCCCTTGTTGTATGAACCTGCCTCATTTGGATAAATGCCTAAGAGTGGAATTGCTGGGTCTAGTGGTAGATTAATTCCCATTTTCCTGAGGAATCTCCATACTGATTTCCAAAGAGGCTGTATGAGTTGGCACTCCCACCAGCAGTGGAGGAGTGTTCCCCTCCCTCCACATCCTCTCCAGCATAAATTGTCTTCGGTGTTTTTGATTCTAGCCATTCTGACAGGAGTAAGGTGGTATCTCAGAGTTGTTTTGATTTGCATTTCCCTGATGGCTAAGGATGTTGAGCACTTTCTTAAGTGTCTCTTGGCCATTTTAGCCTCCTCTACTGAGAATTCTCTATTTAGTTCTGTACCCCACCTTTTAATTGTATCCTTTGGTGTTTTGGAGACTTGATTCTTGAGTTCTTTGTAAATTTTGGAGATTATCCCTCTGTCAGATGTGGGAATAGTGAATAGCTTTTACCATTCTGTGGCCTGCCTTTTTGTCTTTTTTACTGTGTCCTTTGCCTAACAGAATCTATTTAGTTTCAGAAGGTCCCATTTGTTAATTGGCGATCTCAGTGCCTGTGCCACTGGTGTTATGTTTAGGAAGTGGTCTCCTGTACCAACTCGTTGAAGAGCATCTCCCACTTTCTCTTCTAAAAGTTTCAGTGTGGCTGGATTTATGTTGAGATCTTTGATCCATTTGGACTTAAGTTTTGTACAAGGCGATAAACATGGATCTATCTGCAGTCTTCTGCATACCAGTACCCAGTTATGCCAGCACCATTTGTTGAAGATGGTTTCTTTTTTCCATTGTACAGTTTTAGCTTCTTTGTCAAAAAATCAAGTGTTCATAGGTGTGTGGGTTGAAGTTAGGGCTTTCGATTCAGTTCCATTGGTCTACCTGCCTATTTTTGTGCCAATACCAACCTGTTTTCAGGACTATAGCTCTATAATAGAGCTTGAAGTCAGGTATGGTGATGCCTCCTGAAGTTCCTTTATTGTACAGGCTTGTTTTGGCTATCCTGGGCCTTTTGATTTTCCATATAATTTTGATTAATGTTCTTTCCAGGTCCTTAAAGAATTGTGATGGAATTTTGATAGGGATTGCATTGAATCTGTAGACTGCTTTTGGCAAGATTGCCATTTTTATTAAGTTGATCCTACTGATCCAAGAGCATGGGAAATCTTTCCATTTTCTGGTATCTTCTTTGATTTCTTTCTTTAAAGACACAAACTTCTTGATATACAGGTCTTTCACTTCCTTGGTTAACATTATCCCCAAATGCTGTTTTTGGATATTGTAAAGGGTGATGTTTCTCTGATTTCTTTCTCAGTCACTTCCTCAGCTCGATATAATAGGGTCACTGATTTTTTTGAATTTACCTTGTATCCTGCCACATTGCTGAAGGTGTTTATCAGCTCTATGAGTAACCTTGTGGAGTTTTTTGGGTCACTTATGTAAACTATCATATCATCTGCAAATAATGAAAGTTTGACTTCTTCTTTTCCTATTTTTATCCCCTTTATCTCCTTTTGTTGTCTTATTGCTGTAGCTAGAACTTTAAGTACAATATTAAAGAGATATGGAGAGAGTGGACAGCCTTGTCTTGTTCCTGATTTAGAGGATTTGCTTTGAGTTTCTCTCCATTTAGTTTGATGTTAGCTGTTGGTTTACTGTATATTGCTTTAATTATATTCAGGCATGTTCCTGTTATCCCTGATCTCTCCAGGACCTTTATCATGAAGTTGTGATGGATTTTGTCAAAGGCTTTTTCAGCATCTAGTGAGATGATCATGTGGTTTTTCTTTCGCAGTTTGTTAATATGGTGGATTACATTGATAGATTTTCTAATGTTGAACCATCCCTGCATTCCTGGGATGAAGCCAACTTGATCATGGTGGATGATTTTTCTGATGTGTTCTTGATTCCGGTTTGCGGGTATTTTTTTGAGTATTTTTGCATCGATGTTCATGAGGGAAATTGGTCTAGAGTTCTCTTTCTTAGAGTTGTGTTTGTGTGGCTTGGGTATCAAGGTAATCGTAGCCTCATACAAAGAGTTTAGCAGTGAGCCTCCTGCTTCTATTATGTGGAATACTTTGACGAGTATTGGAATTAGCTCTTCTTTCAATTTTTGGTAGAATTCTGCACTGAAGCCATCTGGGCTGTGGGCTTTTTTTGTTTGGGAGACTTTTGATGACTGCTTCTATTTCCTTAGGGGTTATAGGTCTGTTTAGATTGTTTATCTGTTCTTGCTTTAGTTTTGGCAAGTGATATCTATCCAGGAAATTGTCCATTTCCTTTAAATTTTCAAATTTTGTGGAGTACACATTTTCAAAGTATGCCCTGATGATTCTCTGGATTTCCTCAGAGTCCGTTGTTATGTCCCTTTTTTATCCCTGATTTTGTTAATTAGCATGCTCTCTCTCTCTCTCTGTCTTTTGATTAGTTTGGACAGAGGTTTATCTATTTTGTTGATTTTCTCAAAGAACCAACTCTTTGTTTCCTTGATTCTTCTCAGTGTTTTCCTGGTTTCTACTTGATTGATATCAGCCCTCAATTTGATGACTTCCTGGCGTCTGCTCCTCCTGGGGAGTTTGCTTCTTTTTGTTCTAGAACATTCAGCTGTGCTATTAATTCTCTAGTATGACTGTTCTCCAGTTTTTTCATGTGGGCACTTAGTGCTATAAACTTTCCTCTCAGCACTGCTTTCAAAGTGTCCCATAAGTTTGTGTATGTTGTGTCTTCATTCTCATTGAAATCGAGGAAGTCTTTAATTTCGTTTTTTATTTGTTCCTTTACCCAGGAATGGTGCAATTGTGCATTGTTCAATCTCCATGAGTTTGTAGGGTTTCTGCGTTTTGTGTTACTATTGAATTCTAATGTTAATGCATGGTGGTCTGATAAGATGCAGGGGTTATTCCAATTTTTTGTATCTGTGGAGATTTGCTATGTTTCCTATTATGTGGTCAATTTTAGAGAAGGTTCCATGTGGTGCCGAGAAGAAGGTATATCCCTTTGTATTTGGGTGGAATGTTCTATAGATGTCTTTTAGAGCCAGGGTCATAACTTGTATTAGTTCTTATGTTTCTTTGTTAAGTTTCTGTCTGGAGGTCCTGTCTAGCGGTGAGAGTGGAGTGTTGAAGTCTCCTACTATTAGTGTGTGAGATTTTATGTGCATTTTGAGCTTTAGTAATGTTTCTTTCACGAATATATGTGCCTTTTTAGATGTTTAAAATTGAGACTTGATGTATTTTTCCTTTGATGAATATGAAGTGTCCTTCTTCATCTCTTTTGATTGATTTTAATTTGAAGTCTAATTTGTTAGATATTAGGATTGCTATACCTGCTTGTTTCTTGGGACTGTTTGATTGGAAGATCTTTTCCCAACACTTTACTCTGAGATAACGTCTGTCTTTGATGTTGAGATCTGTTTCTTGTATGCAACAGAAGGAAGGGTTTGTCTTCGTATCCATTCTGCTAGTCTGTGTCTTTTTATAGGCAAGTTGAGGCCGTTGACATTGAGGGATATTAATGATCATTGATTGATGATCCTTGTTTGTGCTTGATTTATTGTTAGCGAAGTTATTTTGTGTAGTTTCTCCTCCCTTTTTCTTTTGGTGTTTTGTACAGTGGGATTATATATTGCCTGTGTCTTTGTGAGTGAAGTTATCTTCCTTGGATCTAGGTTTTCCTTATAGCATTTTCTGGAGAGCTGGATTCATGGATACGTATTGTTTAAATCTGGCTTTGTCATGGACTATTTTGTTTTCTCCATCTATGGTAATTGAGAGCTTTGCTGGATATAGTAGTGTGGGCTGGCATCCTTTCTCCCTTAGCATTTGTAGTACATCTGTCCAGGATCTTCTGGCTTTCATTGTTTCCATTGAGAAGTCAGGTATAATTCGGATAGGTCTGCCTCTGTATGTTACTTGGCTTTTTTCTTTAGCTGCTCTTAATATTTTCTCTTTACTCTGTAGGTTTGATGTTTTGATTATTATATGGCGATGTGACTTCTTTTTCTGGTCGAGCCTATTTGGTGTTCTATAAGATTCTTGTATTTCCTAGGCATAACTTTCTTTAAGTTAGGGAAGTTTACTTGTATGATTTTGTTGAATATGTTTTCTGTACCTTTGAGTTGTATTTCTTCACCTTCTTCTATACCTATTATTCTCAGGTTTGGCTTCTTCACGGTGTCCCATATTTCCTGGATATTTTGTGTTAAGGATTTGTTGGTTTTGAGATTTTCTTTGGTTGACGACTCTATATCCTCTAATGAGTCTTCAACACCTGAAATTCTCTCTTCTATCTCTTGTATTCTATTGGTGATACTTGCATCTGTAGTTCCTGATCGTTTACCCAGCTTTTCTATTTCCAGCATCCCTTCATTCTGTGTTTTCTTTATCGTGTCTATTTCAGCTTTCAATCCTTCAACTGTTTGAGTTGTTTCCTTAATTTTTTTGGTTGTTTTTTCTCGGTGCTCTTTAGATTCTTTGAGAGATTTGTTTATTTCTTGAAGTTTTCCCCCATTTCATGGATTTTTTGTTTGTTTTTTCTTCTATTTCTTTAAGGGATTTCCTTATTTCTTCTTTGAGGGTCTCCATCATCTTCATGAAATAATTTTTAAGGTCTGTCTCCTCTTCTTTGTCTATGTAGTGCTTTTCTGGTCTTGCTGGTGTTGGATCCCTAGAATCTGGTGGGGTCATGCTGGTGTTTCTATTGCTGAGTGAGCTCTTATTGCATCTTCTTCCCATCTCTTCTTCCAGTGGGTGCTGTTGGGGTCTTTCCATCTCTACTGGTCTCCGTCCTTCCTGCAGCTGAACCTGGGGATGCTTACACGGAGTTTGGGGCTTGGAAGGGCTGACATCTTTCCTGAAGCTGGACTCGCTGGGGTTGAGGTCTTGGAAGTGCTGATGTCTTTAATGTGTGGGCAGTTCTTCTGGATGCCAGGAGAGGCACTGGAAGATCAAGGGAATGGGTGTTGGGCAGGCGGTCCCTGCTGGAGACCCAATCTCACCTGAAGCTGGACTCGCTGGGGTTGGGGTCTTGGAAGGGCTGATGTCTTTCCTGTGTGGGTGGGTATTCTCTGGAACAGATATTCTACAGCCACCATAAACAACAAAAGATGCAGAAGCTATATAATTCAGCCTCATTTCCAGATATCAGAGATGTATAGACAGATGGAACATCATTAAGAAAAAAACATGACATTTTAAAAAATACTCTTTTCATTATTATTAAATTGCCATAATACATAATTTTATATGCCCATTTTATATCAATGATCTGAATAAAAAACTTCAAAAGTGATGCATTTCCCTTGCAACTACTGCCTCTATTATTAGTACTATTATTTGTAGGTTTTGGGAAAATGTATATAGAGAGAGGGAGGGAGAGAGGGAGGGAGTGCAAAGAGTACAGGTGACTTGTAAATGCCAGAACAGGATGATGGATCTCTTGAAGCTGGCATTGTAGGTGCCTGTGAGTGTTTGGAAATAAATTTGTGTCCTCTGCATGAGCATAAGTGTTCTAAAGTGTTGAATTATCTCATTAGACCCCTGTTTTTTCTTTTTTTTTGCTTATTTTTTCTTCTCTTTTCTTTTGCACACCCATGACTTGGGCTTTACCTTTCTTCTCATCATTCCTCTTTAATATTCATATCAACTTGTTCTGGATCCTTCCTCATGTGAGTTCTTTCTTTGCTTTTCTCATCCTGGTCCTTTCTAGTTCTTGGGTTCTACAGGTCTTTGCAAAAAACATACAAATCTGAAGGGCCAAATGCTGAGACACACATATGAGTGAAAACATATGTTTTGCTAGATTTGGGTTACCATACTTAGTATGTTTTTCATGTCCACCTATTTGCCTTTGGATTTTATGATTTTGTTTATATTTCCAGCTGAATAAAATTACATGATATCATGCTCTCATTATCCATCTTCCATTGATGGATATCTAGTCTATTTCCATTTCCTAATGAATAGCTTTTCTACCCCTAGATAAAGTTTTTTTGCCATTGAGCAGAAAGGATCAATATAACAATAGTTACATTGAACAAATCAAAGCCCAGATATCTAGCCCCGAAGAAGTTGCACCCCAAAACTAAAGTAGGGACATTTTATAGTCTGTAGGTGAGAGGAGATGATTTGACCATCACAAGCTGGGTTTGTGCCTACATATGGTCAAATTTGACTATTTACTATGGGCCTTGAAGAGCTGGTGACTTCAGAAGAGTAAGTTAGCTCTAATAGTGACCAAGAATATTAAACAGGGCTTTTTGTTGCCTTTCCTTTGTACATAGACTCTCTGATCATGGGGACTCTGTAGAGGAGGGAATGGGGTGTTCTGTATTTTTTGGGCACAAGCTGGAATCTCCATCTGATTATCCTGATCTTTTGGGGTATATAGATACAATTCAAACCTGGCAACTTCCTGCTGGCATGGGATGATGTGGGGAAGGAAAGTTGAGAGTCTGTGGGAGCATACTTAGTGTGAGGGATGGGTGAAGAAACTTTCAGTTAACCACTACCCTGGAGACCTCAATAATCCATTCCTGAAGGAAGTACAGAAGAGTAGTGGTTAGAAGAAAAATAGACAAATGAGAATTACCGGTCCAATAATAGGATCAAGTCAAGCAAAAGGGAGGACTGCAATCAGGGAAAGGGAGGGAATGTGGGTTGTTTATGCCTTATGACATCCTCCCCAATTTTTGGAGTAACTTAACCTGGGTGTCCACCAGGCCAGACACATTGCTGTGGTAGTAGTATTCTTTCCACAAGGACATTCAGGTGTCTGTAAAGCAGGTGGAACATATTTATGCCTTGATGAGTGAGCAAGACACAAGAGCAGATAGGCTTGACTACCCTGGTCCCTCATTGTGTCTTTCTGGAAAACTGGAGGGTACAGGGTCAATGTTGGTGGAAAAACCATTTATCCTGTGTAGTTCCCAGCTGCCTGGAGAGGTGGTGCCAAAACTGATAACCCAGCAGTTTGGTAGCTGCAAGTGGAGTGAGGATCAGTGTGGAGTTTGCCCACTGAGGTTTGAGACTTAAGAGATAACCGCTTTAGGAGTAACTAGTACTCCTGGGAAACATGGGTGGGTTTGACAGCAATTGGATCCCTTGGCATATAGTGAGGAAGATAGCAGTCAGCATGTGAACAGAAAAGGGACTATACGAAGCAGAGGCAGGTTAGATACCTCACTAGTGAAGGTTTCTCGGCTTGGAAGTGGTGGTTGAGGAGGAACAGCCTTTTGTATAGGAGTTCAGTGGGGTTTAGACTTGTAGGAGATTGTGGGGTGACCTTGAGGTGAGTAAGCACAATGCGAAAGAGGGTGGCTCAAGACATCCTAAGTTATATAGAGAGTTTGGTGAATTGCTATTTGATGAATCTGTTTGCCATCTCTGCCTTTCCCCAGGGAATGCAGCTGGTAAGGTTTGTGGAATTACCACGAGGTGTTGAGGGCTTCAGACATAGGTCAATGACCCTGGCAGTGAAAGCTGGGCTTTTGTCTATTTGGATGTTCTGTGGAGTGCTGAACTGAGGAATAATGTTCAAGGAATATCTGGTCTACAACATCTACTCTTTCCTTGGAGGTGGAGAACACCCCTGTCCATTTAAAGGGTGTCAATGGGAGTTAGGAGAAAGAGGAGGTTTGTATTAGTGGACGAGTGGGTGAAGTCAGTCCTTCAGTTCTCACCCAGATGGTGTCCTTAGAGATGGTGAAAAGCTGGCATATCTGGAAATTCCCCCTTAGGTTTGTCCATATTACACAACTGGCAGGAGGATTAGACCTGCAAAATATGGGCATGGAGATAGGTGGGATCAAAGATGACCTCGAGGATGTGTAACAAACCCTTGCATTCTATATGTAAGGTTTGGTGGCTATCTGAAATGATTGAGAGTGCCTGATCCTGGCAGAGGATGATGCAGTTACTCAAGTAGAGCCACCAAACTTTTGTCTATGTGCCCCCTTTATTTAAGAGTCTGTCCTTTTCCTTGCCTCTTGTTGGTAACAGGGCCAATATGATGGTGTCAAAAATCATCTATGTCCAATAAGTCCAGTGGAACTTGAGTCCAGTTCTGTGGATACTGAGTGGCCCTGAAATTGTCCTTGGAGGCCTGATGCCTCAGCAGTGGATCATGGCTAGCTCTGCAGGGACCTGGAGCATATCCAAGATCTTGGCTTTGATAGAGCCAAGTAGGAAGTTTTATACAGGATAAAGAAGTGTGCTAGGATTGGGGCCTAAGTGGAAAGATCTAAGACCAAGACTTGGCCAAAGAAATGGTGCGTATCCCAAAATTGTTCGTGTGCATTTTCTTGTGGACTGAGTATCAAGGTCCTCCCACATAAAATCAAAGAGAAAGCATGATCCAGGGTGCACAGGGACAGGAAAAATGAGGTTTCTAAGTTCAGGACAGTGAAGTAGGAAGTTACAGGAGACACATTAAGAGAAATCTGTAAAGTTTGGTGACCATGGGATGAGTTGGAGTAACTGCCTCATTAATGAGATGTAGTTCCTGAACTAAGTGGCAAGCAAAAGAAGGCTTATGCATGGGGAGAATGGGAGTGTTGCAAGGCCAGTCAATATTAATTAAGAGTTTCTGAGATAAGAGGTGGGTAATAATGGGCTTGAGACCCCATCTTGGGGTAGGAAGTGATCACTAGTCTCTTACTTAGTTGTCAACTATATCTGAGAAAGTAGGGTTAGATCAGCCTGGGGAAGGGACCTGTGAGGCAACTAAGGGGAAGAAGATGGGGACTAAGAGAGACTGTAGGATCCAAGGCCCCTAAATGACTGGGGATATCATGTCCAACTAAAGGCGCAGAGTAAATGAATATCACCAGAAACGTGTGTGAGAAGAATTGTCCTGCAAGAATGCAGGGAAGTGGCAAGGTCTTTGACAGAATGGGGGTTGTTCTGCCCATCCCATGATAGAAATTTGTGAGAGAACCATGGCCCAAGTTACCGGTAAAGATAGAAAAATAGTTCCTGCATCCAGCAGATTGACTGACTCACTACCTGGAATCTTACTCTGGGATTAGGGAAGGGAGTGGGAGTCTCCCTCTCTGGCTTCTGTTGGTTCTCTACCAGGCGAAGGAGTTCAAAAGCAAGGAGAGTCACAGATGCCTGCAGTGGTGGGGCTGGACCTCTGTGGCATGGCCCAGATGGTGAACACACATTGAGACACTCTGACTTCAGTGGCAAGTCTTCTGGCATACATGGAATAACATAGTGGGCAGCTTTGGGACCAGTTGCCTTCCTGACTGCATTTGATTCAGGCTCCTGAAGACTTGAATTCGGCTGGACCCTGGCAGAATAGATCCTTTGTGGACTTTCCATGTTCCCTCTGCAGGAGTGCATCTGGACTCACTGAAGCTGCCAAGGTGTGAGTTTGTAAAATAACCTTCTGTTGAAGCTTACCCTACCAGGAAGACTCGGTCAACCCCTCACAGCCATTACAAACCTTAAAACCCATTTTCACCAACACCTATAAGGGGTTTGGGGACCATCCTCAGTCTTTTTTAGATTCTATTATCAGGCAATGACTGAGAAATGAAATGAGTAGGCAGGCCATGGATTACACTGGGGAGGCTTGCTCCAGTCAGATGTATTGAATCATGGTCTCTTGTAATGCTTAGAAAAAAGGCTAGACTTTTTGTCAGCTTGATATATAATCTCTCAAAGATTGTCAAA
>NW_024435025.1:0-7194 GCF_017639785.1 Mesocricetus auratus | reverse complement strand
TAAACTTTATTTTTTTATATAGAGATACTAATTTATTTATTTTTTTATTAATATTTTTTTATTTTCCATTTTAAATTTAGATAAGAAACAAGGTTGCTTCACAAGTCAGTAGGAGGTCCCTCTCCCTTTCCCTCCCCTCCTCCCGTGCCCTCCCCCCATCCCCCCCGTTATCCCCTCATTCCCCCAGGGAGGGTGAGGCCCTCCATGGGGGTGTCCATAGTCTGTCATTTCATATATGGCAGGGCCTAGACCCTTCCCCAAGAGTTCAGTGTGAGAGTGCACCTCACATTGTTCTATGGGAGTCCAGAGACCGTGTGTATACTTGGGATGGGTACTGATCTGCTGTCCAAGGCTCAATAGATTACCTAGGCCTCCTCACTGACACCCAGATTCAGGGGGTCTTGATCAGTCCCATGCTGAATTCCCAGGCTGATGCCTGGGATTCAAGAGTTAACCTTTGTCTGGTCACCTGTTTCTGGGGGTTCAACCAGCCCAGTCTTAATCCCTTTGATCATCAGTCCTCCCTCTCTGATACTGGCTTTCTTGAGTTCAGCTCAGTACTTAACCAACCAATAAATGACGTTTCTGTTTCCCAGACTCTCTGGCCATAGGATTGTAGGCTGGCACTCCCCAGATCTATGTCTAAAATCCATATATGAGAGAGTACATGCCATGTTTCTCTTTTTGTGACTGGGTTACCTCACTCAGGATGGTTTCTTCTAGTGTCATCCATTTGCCTGCGAATCTCATGATTCCATTATTTTTCTCTGCTGAATAGTACTCCATTGTGTAGATGTACCACATTTTCTCTATCCACTCTTCGGGTGAGGGACATCTAGGTTGCTTCCAAGTTCTGGCTATTACAAATAAAGCTGCTATGAACATAGTGGAACAGACATCTTTGTTATGTGAATGGGAATCATTTGGATATATGCCTAAGAGTGCAGTTGCTGGGTCTTGTGATAAGTTTATTCCCATTTTTCTGAGGAATCTCCATACTGCTTTCCAAAGTGGCTGAACCAGTTGGCACTCCCACCAGCAATGGAGGAGTGTCCCCCTTTCACCACAACCTCTCCAGCATAAATTGTCATTGGTGTTTTTGATTTTAGCCATTCTGACAGGAGTGAGATGGTATCTCAGAGTTGCTTTGATTTGCATTTCCCGGATGGCTAAGGATGTTGAGCACTTTCTCAAGTGCCTCTCAGCCATTTTAGACTCCTCTATTGAAAACTCTCTATTTAGTTCTGCAGCCCACTTCTTAATTGGGTCCTTTCCTGTTTTGGAGACTTGCTTCTTGAGTTCTTTGTAAATTTTGGAGATCAACCCTCTGTCAGATGTGGGATTAGTGAATATTTTTTCCCATTCTGTGGGCTGCCTTTTTGTCTTGCTGACTGTGTTCTTTGGCTTACAGAAGCTTCTCAGTTTCAGTAGGTCCCATTTATTAATTGTTGATCTCACTGTCTGTGCTACTGATGTTATGTTCAGGAAGCTGTCTCCTGTACCAATTCGTTCAAGGGTACTACCCACTTTCTCTTCTAAGAGGTTCAGTGTGGCTGGATTTATGTTGAGGTCTTTGATCCATTTGGACTTAAGTTTTGTGCATGGCGATAAACATGGATCGATCCGCATTCTTCTACATGCCACTCTCCAGTTATGCCAGCACCATTTGTTGAAGATGCTTTCTTTATTCCATTGTATATTTTCAGCTTCTTTGTCAAAGATCAGATGTTCGTACGTGTGTGGGTTAATACCCGGATTTTCAATTCGATTCCATTGGTCTGCCTGTCTATTTTTGTGCCAATACCAAGCTGTTTTCAGGACTATAGCTCTATAATAGAGCTTGAGGTCAGGGATAGTGATGCCTCCGGACGTTGCCTTGTTGAACAGGGTTGTTTTGGCTATCCTGGGTCTTTTGTTTTTCCATACAAAATTGATTATTGTTCTTTCAAGGTCTGTGAAGAATTGTGCTGGGATTTTAATGGGGATAGCATTGAATCTGTAGATTGCTTTTGGCAGGATTGCCATTTTTACTACATTGATCCTACCTATCCAAGAGCATGGGAGATCTTTCCATTTTCTGAGGGCTTCTTTAATTTCTTTCTTTAAAGATTCAAATTTCTTACGATACAGGTCTTTCACTTGTTTGGTTAGCGTTACCCCAAGGTATTTTATGTTGTTTGTGGCAATTGTAAAGGGTGACGTTTCTCTGATTTCTCTTTCAGCCCTTTTATCATCTGTATATAGTAGGGCTACTGACTTTCTTGAGTTGATCTTGTAACATGCCACTTTGCTGAAGGTGTTAATCAGCTGTAAGAGTTCCCTGGTAGAGTTCTTTGGGTCATTGATGTAAACTATCATATCGTCTGCAAAGAGTGAAAGTTTGACTTCTTCCTTCCCAATTTGTATCCCCTTGATCCCCCTTTGTTGTCGTATGGCAATAGCTAGAACTTCAAGTACCATGTTGAAAAGGTATGGAGAGAGTGGACAGCCTTGTTTTGTTCCTGATTTTAGAGGAATTGCGTTGAGTTTCTGTCCATTTAGTTTGATGTTGGCTGTTGGTTTACTGTATATGGCTTTTATTATGTTTAAGTATGTCCCTGTTATCCCAGATCTCTCCAAGACCTTTATCATGAAGGGGTGTTGGATTTTGTCAAAGGCTTTTTCAGCATCTAGTGAGATGATCATGTGATTTTTGTTTTTCAGCTTGTTTATATGGTGGATTACGTTGATGGATTTTCGTATGTTGAACCATCCCTGCATCCCTGGGATGAAACCTACTTGATCGTGGTGAATGATTGTTTTGATGTGTTCTTGGATCCGATTTGCCAGTATTTTATTGAGTATTTTTGCATCAATGTTCATGAGGGATATTGGTCTGAAGTTCTCTTTCTTGGTTGTATCTTTGTGTGGCTTGGGGATCAAGGTTATTGAAGCCTCATAGAAAGAGTTTGGCAAAGACCCTTCTGCTTCCATTGTGTAGAATACTTTGAGGAGAATTGGTATAAGCTGTTCTTTGAATTTGTGGTAGAATTCTGCACTGATGCCATCTGGACCTGGACTTTTTTTGGTTGGGAAACTTTTGATGACAGCTTCTATTTCCATAGGGGTTATAGGTCTATTTAAATTGCTTATCTGTTCTTGATTTAGTTTTGGCAAATGATAGCTGTCCAGGAAGTCATCCATTTCCTTTAAATTTTCGAATTTTGTGGAGTACAGGTTTTCAAAGTATGACCTAATGATTCTCTGGATTTCCTCAGAGTCTGTAGTTATGTCCCCCTTTTCATTTCTGATTTTGTTAATTTGCGTGTTCACTCTCTGCTGTTTGGTAAGTTTGGACAAAGGTTTGTCTATCTTGTTGATTTTCTCAAAGAACCAACTCTTCGTTGCATTGATTCTTTGTATTGTTTTCCTGGTTTGTACTTTGTTGATTTCAGCCCTCAATTTGATTATTTCCTGGCGTCTACTCCTCCTGGGGGAGTTTGATTCTTTGTGTTCTAGAGCTTTTAGCTGTGATGTTAATTCTCTGGTATAACTGTTTTCCTGTTTCTTCATGTGAGCACTTAGTGCTATGAACTTCCCCCGTAGCACTGCTTTCAAAGTGTCCCATAGGTTTGGGTATGTTGTGTCTTCATTCTCATTGAATTCGAGGAAGTCTTTAATTTCTTTTTTTATTTCCTCTTTGACCCAGGGATGGTGCAGTTGAGCATTATTCAATTTCCATGAGTTTGTAGGTTTTCTGCAATTTGTGTTGTTGTTGAATTCTAATTTTAAGGCATGGTGGTCTGATAAGATGCATGAAGTTATTCCAATTTTTTTGTAGCTGCTGAGGTTTGATATGTTGCCAAGTATGTGGTCGATTTTTGAGAAGGTTCCATGTGGTGGTGAGAAGAAGGTATATTCTTTTTTATGTGGATGAAATGTTCTATAGATATCTGTTAATCCCAGTTGGGTCATTACTTCTATTAGACCCTTTGCTTCTTTGTTGAGTTTCTGTCTGGTATTCTTGTCTAGTGGTGAGAGTGGTGTGTTGAAATCTCCCACTATAACTGTGTGGGTCTTTAGATGAGATTTAAGTTCTAATAATGTTTCTTTAACGAATGTGGATGCCTTTCTTTTGGGGGCATAGATGTTCAGGATAGACACTTCAAATTGGTGGGTTTCACCTGTGATGAGTATGTAATGACCTCCTTCATCTCTTTTGATTGATTTTATTTTAAAGTCTAGTTTGTTAGATATTAGGATTGCTACCCCTGCTTGTTTCTTGGGTCCATTTGATTGAAAAAATTTTTCCCAACCTTTAACTCTCAAGTAATGTCTGTCTTTGAGGGTGAGGTGTGTTTCTTGTATGCAGCAGAAGGTAAGGTTCTGTCTTCGAATCCATTCTGCTAGTCTGTGTCTTTTTATGGGTGAGTTAAGGCCGTTAATATTGAGGGATATTAATGACCATTGATTGCTCATCCTTATTCGATTTGCGATGGTTGTTGGTGGTGGAAATATGGGTGGCATTTCACCCCTTTGTTCTTTTGGCTGTTGGTAGAGAGGGATTCTCTAATGCTTATGTTTTTCTGGTTGTAGTTAGCTTTCTTGGGTTGGAGTTTTCCTTCCAAAATTTTCTGTAGGGCTGGGTTAGTGGACACATATTGGTTGAATCTTGTTTTGTCATGGAATATCTTGTTTTCTCAGTCTATAGTGATTGAGAGCTTTGCCGGGTATAGTAGTCTGGGCTGGCATCCATGGTCTCTTAGTGTTGGTAGAATATCTATCCAGGACCTTCTGGCTTTCAGAGTTTCCATGGAGAAATCAGGTGTAATTCTGATAGGTCTGCCTTTATATGTTACTTGACCTTTTTCCTTAGCTGCTCTTAATATTCTTTCTTTATTCTGTATGTTTGGGGTCTGGATTATTATGTGGCGAGGGGATTTTTTTGTGGTCCACTCTATTTGGTGTTCTGTAGGCTTCTTGTACCTTCATTGGCATGTCTTTCTTAAGGTTGGGAAAGTTTTCTTCTATGATTTTGTTGAATATGCCTTCTGCCCCTTTGAGGTGGATTTCTTCTCCTTCTTCTATACCTATTATTCTTAGGTTTGGTCTTTTCATGGTGTCCCATAATTCCTGGATGTTTTGTGTTAAGGATTTGTTGGATTTAAGGTTTTCTTTGGTTGATAAATCCATTTCTCCTAATGTATCTTCAACACTTGAGATTCTCTCTTCCATCTCTTCTATTCTGTTGGTAATGCTTCTATTGGTAGTGCCTGACTGTTTGTCCAGATTTTCTATTTTCTGCCTTTCTTCAGATTGTGTTTTTTAAGTGTCTCTATTTCAGTTTTCAACCCTTGCAGCGTTTGCATTGCTTCTTGCAATTTTCTGTTTATCTGTTCGTCCGTTTGTTGCCTTTTATGAATTTTTTGGTTTGTTCTTTCTTCCATTTCTTGCATTTTTTGGTTTGCTTTTTGTTCCATTTCTTGGATTTTGTGCTTTGTTTCTTCTTCCATTTCCTGCCTTTTTTGGTTTGTTTCTTCCTCCATTTTTTTCATTTTTTGCTTTGTTTTTTCTACCATTTCTTGCATTTTTTCTTTGTTTCTTCTTCCATTTCCTGCCTTTTTTGGTATGTTTCTTCTTCTAATTCTTGCATGTTTTGCTTTGCTTTTTCTTCCATTTCTTGCATTTTTTGCTTCATTTCTTCTTCCATTTCGTGCCTTTTTTGGTTTGTTTTTTCTTCCAATTCTTGCATTTTTTGGTTTGTTATTTCTTCCATTTCTTGCATTTTTTGGTTTGTTTTTTCTTCCATTTGTTTGAGGGATTTTCCAATATCCTCTTTTAGGGCCTCTATCATTTTCATGAAAGTGCTTTTAAGGTCGTTCTCTTCTGCTTCCTTCGCGTTGGAATATTGGGGTTTTGCTGGTGTGGAGTCTCTAGAATCTGGCGGTGTCATATTTGTTTTTCTGTTGCTGACTGTGTTTTTGTATTGTCTCTTTCCCATCTCTTCTTCTAGTGGGTGCAGGAAAGAGCCCCTTCCTGGTCTGGAGACCAGAGTTCCCTTTTGGTGGGTGCTAGCAAGTCCAGTAATCTGGTGGTTCTTCTATACCTTGTCCAAATGCTGGTCCGTGGGTAGAGAAGAAGAACAGGAATCTGGGGCGCTTAGCCTCCTACCTGGGTCCCTGGACCCTATGCTGGGTCCTGTTGTACCTGATCCGGAACAGCTACTCCCCTGGTCTCCCTGGCTCCTGTAGTTTCCTTGTCTCTTTGGTGGGAGAGAAGATCTGGAGTCTGGGGTGCTTGGCTCCTGCCGGGTTTGGGAGCTCTGTGCAGTTCCCAGGCGATCTGCAGGCTCTGGAACACAGGCCGGGAAGCTGGCCTGTTTACCTGATGCTGCCAGAGGGACAGCTACTTCCCGGTACTCCCAGCCTCCTCTCATTTCCTAGTCTCGTTGGTGGGAGAGAAGATCTGGAGTCTGGGGTGCTTGGCTCCCGCCGGGATTGGGAGCTCTGTGCAGTTCCCAGGCGATCTGCAGGCTCTGGAACACAGGCCGGGAAGCTGGCCTGTTTACCTGATGCTCCTGCCGGGATTGGGAGCTCTGTGCAGTTCCCAGGCGATCTGCAGGCTCTGGAACACAGGCCGGGAAGCTGGCCTGTTTACCTGATGCTGCCTGCAGGGACTAGCGAGCTCCCTGTGCAGTTCCCAGCCGATCTGCTAGTTTCCTGGAATCGCTGGTCGGAGAGAAGATCTGAGTCTGGGGTGCTTGATGCTCCTGCCGGGATTGGGAGCTCTGTGCAGTTCCCAGGCGATCTGCAGGCTCTGGAACACAGGCCGGGAAGCCGGCCTGTTTACCTGATGATGCCAGAGGGACAGCTACTTCCCTGTGCTCCCAGCCTTCTCTAGTTTCCTGGACTCGTTGGTGGGAGAGAAGATCTGGAGTCTGGGGTGCTTGGCTCCTGCCGGGATTGGGAGCTCTGTGCAGTTCCCAGGTGATCTGCAGGCTCTGGAACACAGGCCGGGAAGCTGGCCTGTTTACCTGATGCTCCCGCCGGGATTGGGAGCTCTGTGCAGTTCCCAGGCGATCTGCAGGCTCTGGAACACAGGCCTGGAAGCTGGCCTGTTTACCTGATGCTCCTGCCGGGATTGGGAGCTCTGTGCAGTTCCCAGGCGATCTGCAGGCTCTGGAACACAGGCCAGGAAGCCGGCCTGTTTACCTGA
>NW_024435024.1:0-1225 GCF_017639785.1 Mesocricetus auratus | reverse complement strand
AAACTTCCCAAGAAATGCTTCCCTCTTCTGCTCACCTTTGTTACCCTGGCTGGTTATATACCCTGAGACCAGAAGTGGGGGTGTGGGGTCAGGAAGAGGTGGTTAGTCATTGGAAGAGGTCGAGGTCAGGGCGTTCCCATGGGCAAACCCTTATCAGGAACTTATTGCTCTGGGCACAATATTGTTTTTAGTAAACATGTTTTTTAAAAACATTGTCTTATAGCTGCCTGCTTCCAAGCTGATGGGGAGGGGGCCTCCGGCCAAGGTCTCTTGTTCCCACAAGTGAAGGCTTGACTTCTTCTTTTCCTATTTGTATCCTCTCAATCTCCATTTGTTGTCCTATGGCTCTAGCTAGAACTTCAAGTACAATATTGAAGAGGTATGTAGAGAGTGGACAGCCTTGTCTTGTTCCTGATTTTAGAGGAATTGCTTTGAGTTTCTCTCCATTTAGTTTGATGTTAGCTGTTGGTTTACTGTAAAGGGAAACCTTTTCTTGAGAGAAGCCTTCCCGACAGCCTGGTTCCAGAGCCTCATCAGTCCCAAATAAACACACAGGAGGCTATATTAATTATGAAGCTATTGGCCTTGCTTGTTTCTTACTGGCTAGCTCTGACTTAAGTAATTACCCCATAATTGTTAGCCTAAGTATTTCTCTTACCGGACAATAGTTCTGGGCTTCCTACCCCATGGCGTTACATCTTGACTCTCTGTGTTTCTCCTTCCCAGAGTCCTACTGGATTCCTAGTCCCACCTATCTAGATTCCTATTGGCTAGCAGTGCTTTATTGACACAGGACTTCCCCAACATCTCCTCTTTTCTGTTTAAACAAAAAGAAAGGTTTTAACTTTAACATAGTCAAATTGTATATAACAGAACAGTTATCAAATAAGAACATAGTTACAATATTTTAGCAAGATTTAAAGAAAATATCATCTATCTCATTCATGTGAGTCCAAAGTCCTATATGTAGCTTATCTTTTATCATAACTAAGGAAAACTATAATTATAACTATCTATCTTCAACTCCATCAAAGACCACAGAAGGATAATATATAAACACTAGATATGCAGAAATATATTTGGGTTATTAGGTTTATTGTACACAGTGGGAAGAAGGATACCTGAAACTGTGCATGACACACACATGCACAAATACACACACACACACACACACACACACACACCTTGATATTTCCTTTTTATGAAACTATTATTTTTTATTTAG
>NW_024435023.1:0-48994 GCF_017639785.1 Mesocricetus auratus | reverse complement strand
TTGGCAGTGTCCCTTCCCAGGATCCAGAGTGGAAGCAGAAAACATGAGGCAGACAGGGCCAGCTGAGGTAGCGTGGGCCCACTCTTGCAGATGAAATGGCCATGTGTTCAGAGGTATAGGTATACGTGTAAAATATTGAAAGTAACAATATAAGACTTTGTGAGAATATATAAGTGTAACATCTTGAAAACTAACGATACAACAATATGTGATTAACTACAAGTGTAACTTCTTGAAAACTAACGATATAACTCAGTCAGAAACTATATTAGTGACTTCTGGAAAACTAATGTTACAACACTGTGTGAGGATCTATACGTGTAACTTATTTGAAAACTAACGATTCGACACTGTGTGAGAAATACACGTGAAACTTATGAAAACTGACGATACAATACTGGGTGAAAATCTACACGTGTAACTGCTCTAAACTAATTGTACAACACTGTGTGAGAATCTATATGAGTAACTCCTTGAATACTAACTACTCAACACTGTCTGAGAATCTACAAGTGTAACTACTTGAAAACAAACAATACAAATCTGAGTGAGAATCTATATGCATAAGTTCTTGAAAACTAGCGATTCAACACTGTGTGAGATCCTACAAGTGTACCTTTTTCAAAACAAACAATACAAAGCTGTGAGAATCTACAGGTGTAACTTCTTGGAAAATATCGATAAAACACTGTGTGAGAAACAACATGGGTAATTTCTTAAAAACTAATGGTACAAAACTGTGTGCGATACTATAAGTGTACATAGTTGAAAACTAGACATACAACACTATGAGAGCATCTACATGCATAACTTCTTGAAAACTAACGATACAACGCTGTGTGAGTTTCAAAACGTGTACCTTATTGAAAACTAACGACAGAACTGTGTTAGAATCTACATGTGTAACATATTGAAAACTAAAGATACAACACTGTGTATGTATCTACACGTGTAACTTGTTGAAGACTAATGATACCAAACAGTTTAAGAATCTACCCGTTTAACTCCTTAGAATCTATCAAGACAAAATTGTATGAGAAACTACATGTGTAGTTTCTTGAAAACTAATGATACAACACTGTGTGAGTATCTAAACATGTAATTTATTGAAAACTAATGATACAATACGTTATGAGAATCTGTAAGCATAACTTTTTGAAAACTAATGATACAACACTGTAGAATCTATAAGTGTAAGTACTGGAAATATAGCGATACAATACTGCGTGAGAAACTACGTGCCTAACTTCTTGAAAACTAACGATACAACAAAGTGTGAGATTCTACAGGTGAAACTTATGGCCAACTAACCCTACAACGCTGTGTGATAATCTACAAGTGTACCTTGTGGAAAACTAACCATACATCATTGTGTGACTAACTACATGTGTAACTTTTGGAAAACTAAAGATATAACACTGTGTGAGAATCTACACAGTTAAATTCTTCAAAACTAGCGTTACAAACGTGTGTGAGAAACTACATGTGTAAATTCTTGGAAAATATAGATACAAAAATTTGTGAGAAACTACATGCTTAACTTATTGCAAACTAATGAAACAACAATGTGTGAGAATCTATAAGCGATACTTCTTGAAAATCAGCAATACAACACTGTATTTGGAACTACTTGTCTAACGTCTAAAAAACTAATGATACAACACTGTGTGAGAATCCACAGGTGTAACTTATTGAAAACTAACGATATAACACAGATTAAGAATCTACACGTGTAACTTCTTGGAAACTATTGTCACAAAACTGTGACATGTGTAATTTCTTGAAAACAAATGATACAACACAGTGTGAGAATCTACACCTGTAAATTCTTGGAAACTATAGATACAACACTGTGGGAGAACTACATGTGTAACTTATTGAAAACTAATAATACAAAACTGTGTGAGAATCTGTACGCAAAACTTCAATCTACGTAACTACTTGAAATCTAACGATACAATTCTGAGTTCTAAATTGAATGCATAACCTCCTGAAACCTAATGAAATAACTCTGTGTGTGAAACTACATTAGTAACATCTGGCAAACTAACGATACAACACTGTGTGAGAATCTACTCGTGTAACTTCTTGAAAACTAACGATACAACACTGTGTGAGAAACTACACGTGAAACTTCTTGATAATTAATGATACAACGCTGTGTCAGAAACTACGCGTGTAACTTCTTGAAAACTAATGATACAACACTTTGTGAGAGTCTACACGTGTTACTTCTTCAAAAGTAATGATACAACACTGGGTGAGAAACTACATGCATAACATTTAAAACTAAGGAAACAACACTGTGTGAGACTCTATAAGCGATACATCTTGAAAACTGTCAAAACAACACTGTATGAGGAACTACTTGAGTGACTTCTAGAAAACAAACAATACAACGCTATGTGAGATTCTACCAGTGTACCTTATTGAAAACTAACAATACGAAGCTGTGTGAGAATCTGTAAGCCAAACTATCTACGTAAACTATCATATCGTCTGCAAACTGTGAAAGTTTGACCTCTTCCTTCCCAATTTGTATCCCCTTGATGCCCCTTTGTTGTCGTAGGGCAATAGCTAGAACTTCAAGTACCATGTTGAAAAGGTATGGAGAGTGTGGACAGCCTTGTTTTGTTCCTGATTTAGAGGAATTTCGTTGAGTTTCTGTCCATTTAGTTTGATGTTGGCTGTTGGTTTACTGTATATAGCTTTTATTATGTTTAAGTATGTCCCTGTTATCCCAGATCTCTCCAAGACCTTTATCATGAAGGGGTGTTGGATTTTGTCAAAGGCTTTTTCAGCATCTAGTGAGATGATCATGTGATTTTTGTTTTTCAGCTTGTTTATATGGTGGATTATGTTGATGGATTTTCGTATGTTGAACCATCCCTGCATCGCTGGGATGAAACCTACTTGATCGTGGTGAATGATTGTTTTGATGTGTTCTTGGATCCGATTTGCCAGTATTTTATTGAGTATTTTTGCATCAACGTTCATGAGGGAAACTGGTCTGAATTTCTCTTTTTAGTTGTATCTTTGTGTGGCTTGGGGATCAAGGTTATTGAAGCCTCATAGAAAGAGTTTGGCAAAGACCCTTCTGCTTCTATTGTGTGGAACACTTTGAGAAGAATTGGTATAAGCTGTTCTTTGAATTTGTGGTAGAATTCTGCAGTGAGGCCATCTGGACCTGGGCTTTTTTTGGTTGGGAGACTTTTGATGACAGCTTCTATTTCCATAGGGGTTATAGGTCTATTTAAATTCCTTATCTGTTCTTGATTTAGTTTTGGCAAATGATAGCTGTCCAGGAAGTCATCCATTTCCTTTACATTTTCGAATTTTGTGGAGTACAGGTTTTCAAAGTATGACTTAATGATTCTCTGGATTTCCTCAGAGTCTGTTGTTATGTCCCCCTTTTCATTTCTGATTTTGTTAAGTTGCATGTTCACTCTCTGCTGTTTGGTAAGTTTGGACAAAGGTTTGTCTATCTTGTTGTGTTTCTCAAAGAACCAACTCTTCGTTGCATTGATTCTTTGTATTGTTTTCCTGGTTTCTACTTTATTGATTTCAGCCCTCAATTTGATTATTTCCTGGCGTCTACTCCTCCTGGGGGAGTTTGCTTCTTTGTGTTCTAGAGCTTTCAGCTGTGATGTTAATTCTCTGGTATAACTGTTCTCCTGTTTCTTCATGTGAGCACTTAGTGCTATGAACTTCCCCGTAGCACTGCTTTCAAAGTGTCCCATAGGTTTGGGTATGTTGTGTCTTCATTCTCATTGAATTCGAGGAAGTCTTTAATTTCTTTTTTATTTCCTCTTTGACCCAGGGATGGTGCAGTTGAGTATTATTCAATTTCCATGAGTTTGTAAGTTTTCTGCAATTTGTGTTGTTGTTGAATTCTAATTTTAAAGCATCGTGGTCTGATAAGATGCATGGAGTTATTCCAATTTTTTTGTAGCTGCTGAGGTTTGATATGTTGCCAAGTATGTGGTCGAGTTTTGAGAAGGTTCTGTGTGGTGGTGAGAAGAAGGTATATTCTTTTTTATGTGGATGAAATGTTCTATAAATTTCTGTTAATCCCATTTGGGTCGTTACTTCTATTAGACCCTTTGCTTGAAATCTAACGATACAACTCTGAGTTCTACACTGAATGCATAACTTCTTAAAAACTAACGAAATAACTCTGTGTGAGAAACTACATTAGCAACTTCTGGGAAACTGTTGATACAATACTGTCTGAGAATCTACACGTGTAACTTATTGAAAATTAACCATACAACTCTAGGTAAGAATCTACACGTGTAACTTATTGAAAATTAATGATACAACACTGTCTGAGAATCTACACATGTAAATTATTGAAAAATAACTACACAACACTATCTGAGAATCTTCAAGTGTATCTTAATGAAAAGAAACAGTACAACACTGTGGTTGAATCTACATGCATAACTTCTTGAAAATAAAGGACACAACACTGTTTGAGAATCTACAGATGTAACTTATTGAAAACTAAAGATACAATACTATTCGAGAATCTACACATGTAACATATTGAAAACTAATGGTACAACACTGTGAGAATACCTATAAGCATAACTTTTGAATACTAAGGATACAACACTGTCTTGAGATTCTATACTGGAAATTCCTTGAAAAATGATAAGACAACACTGTCTTAAAATCTATATGTGCAACTTATTGAAAACTAACAATACAATACTGTGTGACAAACTAAATGTGTAAGTACTTGAAAACTAATGAGACAACACTGTATGAGAAACTATATGTGTAACTATGTGAAACCTAACGATACAACACTGTGTGAGAATCTACACGTGTAACTTCATGAAAACTAACTATGCAATACTGTGTGAGTATCTACATGTGTAATATCTTGAAAACTAACGATAAAATACTGTGTGAGAATCTATAAGCGTAACTTCCTGAAAAATAACCATACAACACTGAGTTCTAAACTAAATTCATAACTTCTTGAAACTGATGATAGAACAGTGTGTGAAAAACTATATTTGTAAGTTCTAATGATACAACAGAGTGTCAGAATCTATCTACATAAATTCTTGAAATATAATGATACAACTCTGGGTTCTAAACTGAATGCATAACTTCTTGAAAACTAACGTTATAACTCAGTCAGAAACTATATTAGTAACTTCTGGAAAACTAATGATACAACACTGTGTGAGGATCTACACGTGTAACTTATTTCAAAACTAACGATTCGACACGGTGTGAGAAATACACGTGAAACTTATTGAAAACTAACGATACAAACCCATGTGAGAATCTACACGTGTACCTTATTGATAACTAGCAATACAATACTGTGTGAGAATCTATAAGCATAACTACTTGAAAACTAGCGATACAACACTGTGTGAGAAACTACATGGGTAACTTCTTGAAAACTAATGATACAACACTGTGTGAGAATCTACACGTGTACCTTATTGAAAACTAATGACACAACGCTGTGTGAGTTTCTACAAGTATATCATATTAAAAAAACAACACAATGCTGTGTGAGTATGTACAGGTTTAAATTATTGAAAACAAAAGATAAAACACTGTGTAAGTATCTACACGTGTAAATTAATGAAACTAAAGATACAACACAGTCTGAGAATCTACACTAGTAACTTATTGGAAACTAAAATTACAATGCTGTGTGATATTCTACATGTACACCTTATTGAAAAATGATGATACAAAGCTGTGTGAGAATCTATAGGTGTAACTTATTGAAAACTAACAATACAACACATTATAAGAATCCACATGTGTACCATCTTGGAAACTATCTACACAACACTATGTGAGAAACTACATGCGTAATTTCTTGAAAACTAATAATACAATACTGTGTGAGAAACAATAAGCATAACTTCTTGAAAACTACCGATAAAACAATGTGTGGGAACCTACACGTGTAACTGCTAGATAAGTAACGATACAACACTGTGTCAGAAACTACATGTGTAACTTCTTGAAAATTAACGATACAAGACTGTGTGAGAATCTACACATGCTTCTCCTTCAAAACTAACGATACAACACTTTGTTTGAAACTACATGTGTATCATATGGAAAATGTAAGGCACAACACTGTAAACGAATCTTAAACATCAATACAACACTGTCTGAGGAACTGCATGCATAAATTCTTGAAAACTATCCACACAACACTGTGTGAGAATCTGTTCGTGTACTTTATTGAAAACTATTGATACAACACTGTGTGAGAAACTACATGTGGAACTTATGGAAAACTAACGATATAACATTGTGTGAGAATCTACACATGTAACTTCTTCAAAACTAGCATTACAAAATTGTGTGAGAAACTACATGTGTAACATCTTGGAAACTATCGATACAACACTGTGTGAGAAACTACATGTGTATCTCATTGAAAACTAATGAAACAACTCTTTGTGGGAATCTATAAGCAATACTTCTTGAAAACCATCAATATAACACTGTGTGAGTAACTACATGCATAACTCCTTGAAAACTAATGAAACAATGCTGTGTGAGATTCCACACTTGTACCTTCTTGAAAACTAGCAATAAAAGCTGTATGAGAATCTACAGGTGTAACTTATTGAAAACTAAACATACAAAGCCGTTTGAGGATCTACACTTGCAACTTATTGAAAACTAATGATACAATCCTATGTGATCATCTACAGGTGTACCTTATTGTAAACTAACGATAAAACGCTGTTTGAGATTCTACAGGTGTACCTTATTGAAAACTAACGATACAGCACTGTGTGAGAATCTATATATGTAACTTTTTGAAATCTAATGATACAAGTATGGGTTCTAAACAGAATGCATAACTTCTTGAATAGCAACAAATAACTGTATGTGAGAAACTACATTAGAAACTTCTGGAACACTAATGATACACGAGTTACTTATTGAAAATTGATGATACAATATTGTATGAGATTCTACACGTGTAACTTACTGAAAATTAATGATAAAACACGGACTTAGAATCTACACGTTTAACCTATTGAAAATTAACTATACAACACTGTCTGAGAATCTACATTTGTAACTTACTGAAAACTAACGAAACAACACTGTGTGAGAAACTACATGTGTATCTACTTGAAAACAATTGATACAACACTGTCTGAGAATCTACACGTATAATCTATTGAAAATTAACTATACAATTCTGTGTGAGTATCTACACGAGTAAATGATTGAAATTTAACGAAACAACACTGTTTGAGAATCTACAAGTATAACTTATTGAAAATTAATGATACAACACTATGTGAGAAACTACATGTGTATCATATTGAGAAGTAACGATACAACCCTGTGTTTGAAACTATATGCGTAACTTCTTGAAAATAAAAGACTCAACAATGTCGGAGAATCCACATGTGTAACTTCTTGAAAACTAACGATACAACACTGTGTGAGAATCTAACATGTCATAACTTCTGAAACACTAATGATACAACACTGTGTGAGAATCTACATTGCACAACTTATTGAAAAGCTAATGACACAAGCACTCTGTGAGAATCTATCTACGTAACTTCTTGAAATATAATGTACTCAAAATCTCTGAGTATCTAAACTGAATGCATTATATCTTGAAAACTAACGAAATAACTCTGTGTGAGAATCTACATCGTAGTAACTTCATTGAAAATCTAACTGATACATACACATGTCTGAGAATCTACACTTGTAATTAATTGAAAATTAACTAAACAACACTGTCTGGGAATCTACACGTGTAACTTATTGAAAACTAATGACAAAATACTGTGAGAGAATCTACATGTGTAACTTATTGAGAAATCAAACAAGACAACACTTTGTTCTAAACTGAATGCTTAACTTCTTGAATATTAACAACACAACACTGTGTAAGTATGTATATTAGTATGTGCTTGAAAACTAACGATAAAACACAGTGTGAGAATCTATCTATGTAACTTCTTGAAATCTATTGATACAACTCTGGAATATAAACTGAATGCATATCTTCTTGAGAAGTAATGAAATAACTCTGTGTTAGGAACAACATTAGTAACATCTGGAAAACTAACTATACAATATTGTTTGAGAATGTACACGTGTATCTTATTGAAAACTAACGATGCAGAACTGTGTGAGAAACTACATGTGTAACTACTTGAAGACTAACGATGCAACACAGTCTGAGAATCTACACATGTATCTTATTTAAAGGTAATGAAACAACAATGTGTTTGAATCTATATGCGTAAGCTTGAAAATAAAGGACACAACACTGTCTGAAAATCCATACGTGTAATCGTATTGAGAACGTATTGAGAAACACTGTGTGAGAATCTATAAGCCTAACTTCTTGAAAACTAATGATACAACACTGTCTTGCAAATCTACATGTATAAGTTCTTGAAAACTAACGATACAACACTATGTGAGAATCTATATGCATAACTTCTTGAAAAATTATCGATACAACACTGTCTGAGAATCTACACGTGTAACTTATTGAAAATTAACAAAATAACACTGACTGAGTATCTACACGTGTAACTTCTTGAAAACTAACGATACAACATGCTGTGTGAAAAACTACATGTGTAACAACTTGAAAACTAATGAACACCACTCTCTGAGAATCTACACACGTGTCTTATTGAAAAGTTATGATACAACACTGTGTTTGAATCTATATGTCCAACCTTGAAAATAAATGACCCATTATTTTCTGAGAATCTACACGTGATAACTTCTTGAAAAGTAATGATACAGCACTGTGTTTTGAATCTATAAGCATAACATCTTGAAATCTAATGATACAACACTGAGTTCTAAACTGAATGAATAACTTCTTGAAAACTAACGAATACAACACTGTGTGAGAATCTATATTAGTAACTTCTTGAAAGCTAACGATACAACACAATGTGAGAATCTATCTACGTAACTTCTTGAAATCTAACCGATACAACTCTGGGTTCTAAACTGAATGCTTAACTTCTTAAAGACAAATGAAATAACTCTGTGAGAAACTACATTAGTAACTTCTGGCAAACTAATGAAACAACACTGTCTGAGAATCTATACGTGTAACATATTGAAAATTAACCATACAATACTGTGTGAGTATCTACACGTGTCACCTAATGAAAATTAAACATACAACACTGTCTGAGAATCTACACGTGTAAATTATTGAGAATCCCCATGTGTAACTTCTTGAAAACTATTGATACAACATCAGTGTGAGTTCTAAACTGAATGCATAACTTCTTGAAAACTAAAGATACAACTCTGGATTATAATCTGAATGCATAACTTCTTGAGAAATAACGAAATAACTCTGTAAGATACATCAGTGTATGAGAAATTACAAGGTAACTTATTGAAAATTAACTGATACAACACTGTTTGAGAATCTACACGTGTAACTTATTGCAAACTAATGATACAACACTGTGAGAGAATCTACATATCATAACTTCTTGAAATCTAACGATACAATACTGAGTTCTGAACTGAATGTATAACTTCTTGAAAACTAACGATTCAACAATGTGTGAGAATCTATATTTGGAAGTTCTTGAAAAGTAACGATACAACACTGTCTGAGAATCTACACGTGTAAATTATTGTAAATTAACGATACAACACTGTGTGAGAAACTACACGTGTATCTTATTGAAAAGTAATGATACAACCCTGTGTTTGAAATCTATATGCATAACTTCGTGAAAATAAACGACTCAATACTGTGTAACGTCTATTAAAACTAACAATAATAAACATTGTCTTAGACTCTATAGGCATAACTTATTGAATATTAACTATACAGTTCTGTGTGAGAATCTACACATGTAAATGATTGAAATTTAACGAAGCAATACTCTCTGAAAATCTACAAGTCTTAATTATTGAAAATTAATTATACAACACTGTGTGAGAAACTACACGTGTATCTAATTGAAAAGTAATGATACAACCCTGTGTTTGAATCTATATGCATAACTACTTGAAAATAAAGGACTCAACACTGTCTGAGATATCTACACGTGTAACATCTTGAAAACTAACGATACAACACAGTGTTGAGAAACTGCATGTTTAACTTATTGAAAACTAACGATTCAACACTAGTGTGAGAAACTGACATGCGATAACTTCTTGAAAACTAACGATACAATAGCTGTGTGAGAATCTACACGTGTAACTTATTGAAAACTAATGATACAATACTGTCTGAGAATCTGTAAGCAAAACCTCTATCTATGTAACTTCTTGAAATCTAATGATACAACTCTGAGATCTAAACTGAATGCATACATTCTTTAAAACTAACCAAATAACTCTGTGTCTGAAACTACATTAGTAACTTCTGGCAAACTAACGATACAACACTGTCTGAGAATCTACACGTGTAACTTCTTGAAAATTAACGATCCAATACTGAGTGAGAATCTACAAGTGTAAGTTATTGAAAATTAACGATATTACACTGTCTGAGAATCTACACGTGTACATTAGTGAAAACTAACTATACATCACTGTCTGAGAATCTACAAATGTATCTTATTAAAAGAAAGTGAACAACACTGTGTTATGAATCTGATATGCATAACTTCTTGAAAAAAAGGACAAAACACTGTTTGAGAATCTACATGTGTAACTTATTGAAAATTAAAGATACAATACTATGTTGACAATCTACACGTGAAACAAATTGAAAACTAATGGTACAACACCGTGTAAGAATCTAAAAGCATAATTCTTGAATACTAAAGATACAAAACTGTATTGAGATTCTACACTGGTAATTCCTTGAAAACTAACAATACAACACTGTCTTAAAATCAACATGTGCAACTTATTGAAAACTAACGATACAATACTGTGTGAGAAACTAAATGTGTAAGTACTTGAAAACTAACGAGACAACAATGTCTGAGAAACTATATGTGTAACTACTTGAAATCTAACTATACAACACTGTCTGAGAATCTACACGTGTATCTTATTGAAAAGTAATGATACAACACTGTGTTTGAATCTATATGCACAACTTCTTGAAAAGTAACAATACAACACTGTAGTTCTAAACTACGATATTGCATATACTTCTTGAAAACTAAAATATACAACAGCTGTGTGAGAATCTACACATGTAAATTATTGAAATCTAACGAGTACTACTCTGAGAATCTAAATCTGAATTGCATAACTTACTTGAAGAACTAAACGAAAATAACTACATGTGTTAGAAACTACATGTAGTAACTATCTTGAAAACTAACGATACAACACTGTCTGAGAATCTACACGTGTAACTTCTTGAAAACTAACGATACAACACAGTGTGAGAAACTACATGTTTAACTTATTGAAAACTAACGATACAACACAGTGTGAGAAACTACATGTGTAACTTCTTGAAAACTAACGATACAACACTGTGTGAGAATCTACATGTGTAACTTACTGAAAACAAATGATACAACACTGTCTGAGAATCTATATGTGTAACGTATTGAAAACTAATGACACAGCACTGTGTGAGAATCTATAAGCCTAACTTCTTGAAATCTAATGATACAACTCTGAGTTCTAAACTGACATGCATAACATTCTTGAAAACTAACGAAATAACTCTGTGTCAGAAACTACATTAGTAACTTCTGGAAAACTAACGATACAACACTGTCTGAGAATCTACACGTGTAACTTATTGAAAATTAACGAAACAACACTGACTGAGAATCTACAAGTGTAACTTATTGAAAATTAATGATACAATACTGTGTGAGAATCTACATGTGTACATTCGTGAAATCTAAGTACACAACACTGTCTGAGAATCTACAAATGTATCTTATTGAAAAGTTAGTGATACAACACTGTGTGTGAATCTATATGCATAAGTTCTTGAAAATAACGATAAAACACTGTGTGAGAATCTACTTGTACTTACTTGAAATTAAAGATACAATACTGTGTGAGAATCTACACGTGAAACTACTTGAAAACTAATGATACAACACTGTGTGACAATCTGTATGCTTAAGTTCTTGAAAACTAATGATGAAACAGTGTAAGAATATCCACGTGTAAATTATAAAAATTAATGACACAACATTTTTTGAGAAACAACATGCGTATCTTCTTGAAAACTAACGATACAACACTATGAGAGAATGTACTTGTGCAACTTCTTTAAAAAATGATACAACACTGTGTGAGAATCTATGTGCTAACTTCTTGAAAACTAATGACAAAGCACTGTGTGAGAATCTATCTACATAATTTCATGAAATCTATTGATACAACTCTGAATTCTAAACTGAATGCACACCTTCTTGAAACTAACTAAATAACACTATGTGAGAAATTACATTAGAAACTTCGGGAAAACTAACGATACAACACTGTGAGAATTTACACGTGCAACTTATTGAAAATTAACTATACAAATCTGTCTGAGAATCTACACGTGTAATTTATTGAAAATTAATGATACAACACTGTGTGAGAATCTACACGTGTAACTAATTGAAAATGAATGATACAACACTGTGAGAGAATGTACACGTGTAACGTCTTAAAAACTGATGATACAGCACTGTGTGAATATCTCCATGTGTATCTTATTGAAAACTAATGATACAACACTAGGTGAGAATCTATAAGTGTAACTACTTGAAAACTGACGATACAAATCTGTCTGAGAATCCACACTTGTAACTTCTTGAAAACTAATGATACAACACTGTGTGAGATACTACATTCATAACTACTCGAAAAGAAATGATATAACATTGTGTAAGAACCTACATGTGTACCTTAATGATAAATAACAATACAACAATGTGTGAGAATATATAAGTGTAACTACTTGAAAAAGACCGGTACAACACTGTGTGAGACACTACATGAGTAAATTTTTGAAAAGTAACGATACAACGCTTTGTGAGAAAATACATGTGTAGCTCCTTGAAAATGAATGATTCAACTCTATGTGAGATTCTACACATATACCTTATTGAATACTAACGATACAATGCTGTGTGAGAATCTACATGTGTAACTTATTGAAAACTAAAGATACAGCACTGTGTAAGTATCCACACGTGTAACTTATTGAAAACTAAATATACAACACTATGTGAGATACTACACGTGCAACTTCTTAAAAATAAACGTTACAATGTTTTGTGATAATTTTGCTCGTGTACCTTATTGAAATCTAACGATACTACGCTGTGTAAGAACCTACATGTGTACCTTATTGATAACTAACGATACAACAATGCGTGAGAATCTATAAGTGTAACTACTTGAAAAAAGCAATACGACACTGTGTGAGAAAGAAATTGCGTAAATTCTTGAAAAATAATGATACAATGCTGTGTGAGATTCTACACGTGTACCTTATTGAAAACTAACCATACAACGCTGTGTGAGAATCTACAGGTGTAAATTATTGAAAACTAACGATACAACACTATGTGTGATTCTACGCGTGTACCTTATTGAAAACTAACGATACAACTTTCTGTGAGAAAGTACACGTGTATCTTATGGAAAACTAATGATAAAGCACTGTGTGAGAATCTACATATGTAACTTCTTCAAAACTAGCCTTATAACCTTGTGTGAGAAACTACATGGGTACTTTTGGAAACTATCGAAACTACATGCATAACTTGTTGAAAACTACAGAAACAATTCTGTGTGACAATCTATAATTGATACTTCTTGAAAATCATCAATACAACACTGTGTGAGATTCTACATATGCAACTTCTTGAAGCCAAACGTTACAATGCTTTGTGATAATTTACACATGTACCTTATTGAAAACTAACGATACAATGTGTGTGAGAATATACATGTGCAACTTATTGAAAACCATAGATATGACAATGTGTAAGTATCTACACGTGTAACATATTGAAAACTAAATATACAACGCTGTGTGAGATTCTACATATGCAACTTCTTGAAACCAAACGTTACAATGCTTTGTGATAACTTACACATGTACCTTATTGAAAACTAACGATAAAACGTTGTGTGAGATTCAACACGTATAACTCATCGAAAAGTACTGATACAACGCTGTGTAAGAACCTACATGTGTAGCTTAATGATAACTAACTATACAACACAGTTTGAGAATCTACCCGTGTAACTTCTAGTAAAATATCGATACAACACTATATGAGAAACTACCTGTGTAATTTCTTGAAAACTAATGATAAAACACTTTGTGAGATTCTACACGGGTACCTTATTGAAAACTAACCATACAACGCTGTGAGAATCTACACATCTACCTTTTTGAAAACTAACGATACACGCTGGGTTAGAATCTTTAAGTATCAGAACTTGAAAACTAGCCATAAAACACTGTGTTAGAAACTACTTGCCTAAATCTTGAAAATTAATGATACAATCCTGGGTGAGAATCTGCAGGTGTAACTTCTGGAAAACTAATGAAACAACATTGTTTGAGATTCTACACGTGCAACATATTGTAAACTATGGCTACATCCCTATGTGATAATCTACACCTGTACCATATTGATAAATAAGTATACAAAAATGTTTGAGTATTTCTAAGTGTAACTACATGAAAACAAGTGATACAATACTGTGTGAGAATCTACATGCCTAACTTCTTGAAAACTAACAATACAACACTGTGTGAGATTCTACAAGTGTACCTTATTAAAAAATAATGATTGAATGCTGTGTGAGATTCTACACCTGTACCTTATTGAAAACTGACTATACAATGCTGTGTGAGAATATACAGGTGTAACTTATTGAAAACTAATGATAGAATACTTTTGGAGGATCTGTAAACTTAACTTCTTGAAAACTAACGATTCAACGCTGTGTGAGAATCTATCAGCAATACTTTTTGAAAACCATCAATACAACACTGTATGAGGAACCACACGTCTAACGTCTTGAAAACTAATGATACAACGCTGTGGGAGAATCTACACGTAAACTACCTTTGGGTATCGCTAACCAAACAAGTGAAAGACCTGTATCACAAGAACTTTGAATCTTTAAAGAAATAATTTAAAGAATCCATCAGAAAATGGAAAGATCTCCCATGCTCTTGGATAGGTAGGATCAATGTAGTAAAAATGGCAATCTTGCCAAAAGCAATCTACATATTCAATGCAATCCTCATTAAAATCCCAGCACAATTGTTCACCGACCTTGAAAGAACAATAATCAATTTTGTATGGAAAAGCAAAAGAACCTGGATAGCCAAAACAACCCTGTTCAACAAGGCAACATCCAGAGGCATCACCATCCCTGACCTCAAGCTCTATTATAGAGTTATAGTCCTGAAAACAGCTTTGTATTGGCACAACAATAGACAGACCAATGGAATTGAATTGAAAACCCTAATATTAACCTCCACATGTATGAACATCTGATCTTTGATAAAGAAGCTAAAAATATACAATGGAATAAAGAAAGCATCTTCACCAAATGGTGCTGACATATCTGGAGGTTGGCATGTACAAGAATGCAGATTGATCCATAAAATAAAGTAAAGGCAAAGATAGATTACTCTCCACATGCATGTGAATCATTTTATCTTTCTCACAATTACCCATTCCAAAATTCATTTCCGGGAAGGAACAAAAACATATTTCATATGATTTCAATCCTTTTAAGTTTTTTTCATTTAAATTTTGTTTCATTTTACATAACATCCTGAGTTCCCTTTCTCTTCCCTTCCTTCCCTTCTCATGCCCTGACCTCCCATACACTCCTCCGAGCAAGTAAGGGTAAGGCCTCCCATGGAGAGTCAACAAAATGCAGCATACCAAGTTGAGGCAGTACCAAGCCCTTGCCCCCTGTATCAAAACTGAGAATGGTATCTCACTATAGGAAATGAGCTCCAAAAAAACCAGTTCATGAGCCCAGGGTAAGTCCCCTCCAGTTCCCCACACACACAATTAGGGGCCCTAGTTTGGTACCAAGAGGTTCCCCAACTGTCAGTCCAGAGTCCATGAGCTCTTTTAGCTCAGGTCAGCTGTCTCTGTGGTTTTCCAAATTATGATCTTAACTGTTCTTACTCCTGTGATTTCTCCTCCCTGTCTACAACTGTACTCTAGGCGCTCAACAGACATTTAAGGATGTGCAAAACATCCTTATCCATCATGGAAATGCAGAACAAAATGACTTTGTGATACCATTTACGCCTATTAGAGTGGATAAGTTCATAATTACTGATGATAGCTTATGCTGGAGAGGATATGGAGTCAGGGGTACACTCCTCCATTGCCGGTGGGAATGCAAACTTGTACAGCCACTTTCGAAATCAGTATGGTGGTTTCTCAGAAAACTGGTAATCAATCTAACTCAAGACCCAGCAATAATATCTGTGGATGCTTTGTTTCACATACAGATATGATCTGAAGTTGAGGACACATAGACTTACAATTGCTGTTTGTACCTGATTAACATATTATCATTATGAGATCATTTTGTTTGAGACTTGCAATCAAATTAAATTAATTAAAATTAATTGCATAAAGCCTACATTACTTGAAATAAATGTCCCTTTTGAAGAAGGACATTTGTGGCACAAGAACATCAGGTGAATATTTGCTGTATACTGCCATCCAAGGAACTGTGTGAGTCTAGAGGATATGCACTCAATAAGCCATTAAAGCATATTCAAAGAAGGTATAGCTCTTCACAAACCATCATAGTAATCATGGAGTCTCCAGGAATTCAGAATTTTAAGGCATTAATTGTCTGGTATATAAGCTAACTATTATGAATTATTTACATGGCATTTCTAGGAAAGAAACAGAGGTATAAAATCATGAAAACAACTTTTGTCTTTTAAAAATGTGTGTGGGAGTTTTAGGTGCATGTAATTTTATGTCACTTACATGCTTGGTGCTCACAGAGGCAACAAGAGGGTGTTGGATTCCCTGACACTGGAGTTACAGTTGGTTGTGTGCCACTACATCAGAACTGGGAAGGGAGCTCAAAACCTTTGGAAGAACAGCCAGTGCTCTGAGATATCTCTCCAGCCCCTCATATTTTTATCATTTAAGAACTAGTTCTGCTGTAGTCTTTAATCTCAGTGTTTCAGAGACGGAGACGAAGTTTCATATTTCCAGGCTACGCTGTGCTAAGTAATCATTTCAGTTCCAGAAAAATTATCCTAAGGTGAAGATGAAAAACCATGGAAGGCATAAACATGCAGATAACATAACTTCTCATTTATCCCTAACCTAATACGATAAATAAAAACGACTGACGTATAGCAAAATTGCTTTGAAAGACATATAGACACACTGACACAATTAAGTCATGGCATAGATACTATATACACATGCTTTGGGCATGATTCAGATGTGCATAGATGGATAGTTCAATAGACTAGCTAAATATACTAGCAATTAAAATGTTTTTGGTTTTTTTGTTTTTTTGTTTTAAACAGGGCTTCATCGTATTGTTTTGGAGATTGTCCTGGAACTTGCTCTGTAGACCAGGCTGGCCTCAGAAATCTGCCTGGCTCTGCCTCCCGAGTGCTGGAATTAAAGGCATGCGCCCCCAACACCTGGCTTATTACTTATAGTGTTATCAGTTCCTTTTTATCATTTTCATCTTCAAAGAATTCCAGTTACATTTCCCAAGAATGTTGAGCTATACCTTTGCATTTTCTCTTTTTGATACACAGACGTTCATCCTGACTCAATTCAATGAAACACTTTTCTTTGTAAATGGGACTTCTGAATTTCAGTTTTCAAATATTTTCCATACTTAAAACTGTATCATACTTAAAAGTTTTAATGTCCTTTATGATTTCTAGCTCATAAAAGAAAGCTCTCAAGAATAAACAATTCATGTGACTTCCAACAACCACTGGTTTAACATAGCTACTTCAAGGCAGGATATTTAAAGGTCAGACAGTCAACTTATGTATGAAGTTTATTCTGACACTACTATTTTACTCATTTTCTTATTCTCTAATTTGTTTCTGCCTTTCTTGGTGGCCAAACTCGTGTGCAATGGGTGTAATATGTAAAGAATATTCACATAACAATAAGCCTATTTGTTACTCTGTGTCCTTACAAAGAAAGACAGAGATGGTCGCAGAGGCCCAGAGAAAAGAGGAAGTATTTCAAACGAAGTCGAACTTGCTTCTGGAATTCAATATATTCGCAGTGTGTCATAATATGTTTCCCTTTTAAGGAAATAACATTACACCATGGTAACAATATGAACAAATATAGAGAAATAAAATAATTATACTGTATGAAGTAGGCATAAACATCCAAGGAAGGAAAATAAATTGATCCATATGGAATAGTTGCTGTGACCATTGAACAGGGCTAATGAAATCAGGTTTTTTTCGTACTGAGATACGTTGTAACAAGAGTTGACAGAAAGAGTATAAAACCTGAGTGGGAAGGGAAATGCAGTCACTTGATTGGTTCTGTAGAACTCAGACAAACTTGTTTCTAGAACTTAAATAAGACACAATTGAAGGACAAAATTTACACTTATCTTTGCTATGTGAGGTCTCAAATAAAAATGTTAGTCCATGTAGGTGACTGTTATAAACAATCTTGAATAAGGCTGCAACTCCTAAGAACATAGGATCCAGTATTCATGTTTTGGTAAGCGATTCAACAGATAAGTTCTATGGAAAGACCCAAATATATTTATGCATATTTGAGCACATACACACACACACATATGGCAATGTATCATGTTCTATATGCATGTATTAGAACATTACAAAGACAAATGTTGCTTTTGAATAACAATAATTTTATTTGGGAAATTGTGCTGAATTCTTTTTTAATTTAAATTAGAAAGAAGCTTATTTTACATGTCACTCCCTGTTCCCTCTCCCTCATCTCCTCCCCTGCCCCTCACAAACTCCCTATCCCATCCTCTTTCTGCTCTCCAGGAAGGTTGAAGCCTTCCATGGGGGAATCTTCAAAGTCTGTCATATCATTTGGAGCAGGCCATTGACCCTCCCCATGTGTTTATGTAGAGAGAATATCCCTCTATGTGGAGTAGGCTCCCAAAGTCCATTTGTGTACTGGGAGAAAAATACTGATCCCCTACTCTAGGCCCCATAGATTAACAAGAATTCCACACTGATATCCACTTTCAAGGATTCTGGGACAGTCCTATGCTGCTTTCACTTGTTCAGGTCTGCTGATTGTGTGATTTTCTACAACGTGGACTTGACCCCTTTGCTCATCACTGCCCCCTCTCTGCAACTGGATTCCAGAGTTCAACTCAGTGTTTAGCTGTGGGTGTATGCGTCTGTTTCCATGAACTATTGGAAGGAGGCTCTAGGATGGCACATAAGTTAGACATCAATCTCATTATAGGGGAAGGGCATTTAAGTTAGCCTCTCTACTATTGCTTAGATTGTTAGTTAGGGTCAACTTTGTCCTCTGGACATCTCCCTTGTGCCAGATATTTCTCTAACCCTATAATGGCTCCTTCTATTATGGTATCTCTTTTCTTGCTCTCTTCTATTCTTCCCCTGACTTGATTATCTTGCTCTCTCATGTCCTCCCCTCCCCTCTTCTTCTCAACATCTCTTACCCTAACTCCCTCTCCCCTCCCCCCATGCTCCAAATTAGTTAAGGAGATCACTTCCCCTTTCTCAGGGGAACCATGTATGTCTCTCTTAGGTTCTTCTCTGTTTTCTAGCTTCTCTGATGATATGGAATATGGGGTGGTAATCCTTGATTCTATATCTAAAATCCATATATGAGTGAGTACAAACCATGTTTATCTTTCTGTGACTGGGTTACTTCACTCAGGATGGTTTCCTCTAGTTCCATCCAATTGCCTGCAAATTTCAAGAATCCATTGTTTTTTCCCACTGAGTTGTACTACATTGTGTAAATGTTCATGCATGCATGAGTTAATATCAGGGTTTTCAATTGGATTTCATTGGTCTACTTGTCCATTTTTGTGCCAATACCAAACTGTTTTCAGGACTACAGCTCTATAATAGAGCTTGAGGACAGGGCTGGTGATGCCAATTGGCTGGTATTTTAATGGAGATTGCCTTGAATCTGTAGATTTCTTTTGGAAGGATAGCCATTTTTACTACATTGATCCTACCTATCCTAGAGCATGGGAGATCTTTCCATTTTCTGAGTGTCTTCTTAAATTTCTTTCTTTAAAGCCTCAAAGTTCTTGCGATACAGGACTTTCACTTGTTTGGCTAGCATTACCCCAAGGTATTTTATGTTGTTTGTGGCAATTGTAAAGGGTGATGTTTCTCTGGTTTCTTTCTCAGCCTTCTTATCATCTGTATATAGTAGGGCTACTGCCACTTTGCTGAAGAAGTTAATCAGCTGTAAGAGTTCCGTGGTAGAGTTCTTTGGGTCATTTATGTAAACTATCATATAATCTGCAAATAATGAAAGTTGGACCTCTTCCTTTCCAATTTGTATCCCCGTGGTCTCCTTTTGTTGTTTTATTGCTCTAGCTAGATCTTCGAGTACAATATTGAAGAGGTATGGGGAGAGGGAACAGCCTTGTCTTATTCATGATTTTAGTGGAATCGTCTTGTGTTTCTGGCCATTTAGTTTGATGTTGGCTGTTGGTTTGCTGTATATAGCTTTTATCATGTTTAGGTCTGTTCCTGTTATCCCAGATCTCTCCAAGACCTTTACCATGAAGGAGTGATGGATTTTGTCCAAGGCTTTTATAGTATCTATTGAGATGATTATGTAGTTTATTTCCTCTGCATGCTTATATGTTGATTTACATTGATAGATTTTCATATGTTGAACCATCTCTGAATCCCTGGGATGAAGCCTACTTGATCACGGTGGATGAGTTTTCTGATGTGTTCTTGGATCTGATTTGCCAGTGTTTCATTATTTTTGCATCAAAGTTCATGAAGTTCTCTTTGTTAGTTGTATCTTTGTGTGCCTTGGGTATCAATGTTTTTAAAGCAACATAAAAATACTTTGGCCAAGACCCTACTGCTTCTATTGCATGTAATAGTTTGAGGAGAATTGGTATAAGCTGTTCTTTGAATTTCTGGTAGTATTCTGCACTGAAACCATCTGGCCCTTGGCTTCGTTTTGGTTGAGAGACTTTTGATGACACCCTCTATTTTTCAGGGGTTATAGGTCTATTTATATTGCTTATCTCTTCTTGATTTAATTTTGGCAGCTGATATCTATCCAGGAAGTCATCCATTTCCTTTAAATTTTCAAATTTTGTGGAGTACAGGTTTTCAAAGTATGACATGATTATTTTCTGGATTTCCTACTTGTCAGCTGTTTTGTCACCCTTTTCCTTTCTGATTTTGTTAATTTGTATGTTCACATTTTGCAGTCTGGTGTGTTTGGATATAGGTTTGTCTATCTTGTTGATTTTCTCTAAGACGAACACTTTGTTACATTCAATCTTTGTATTGTTTTCCTAGTTTCTGCTTTATTGGTTTCAGCCCTCAATCTGATCATTTCCTGGCATCTTCTCCTCGTAGGTTAGTTTGCTACTTGGTGTTCTTGAGCTTTCAGCTGTGCTGTTAGTTCTCTAGTGTAAGTATTCTCTAGTTTCTTCATGTGGGCACTTAGTGCTATGAATTTTCCTCTTAGCACTGCTTTCAAAGTGTCCCATAAGTTTGGATATGTTGTGTCTTCATTCTCATTGAAATCTAGGAAATCTTTAATTTCACTTTTTATTCTTATGTTACCCAGGCATGGATCAATAGTGCTTTATTCAATTTCTAAGAGTTTGAATGGTTCCTGCAGTTTGTGATGTTGTTGAACTGTATCTTTATTTTTATTATTATTAATATTTTTTAAGTTTAAATTTAGATTAGAAACATGGTTGTTTCACAAGTCAGTTCCATTTCACGCTCCCTTTCCCTCCCTCCTCCCGTGCCCTTCCCCCAGCTTTGAAAATCTGTACTCCACAAAAATTCGAAAATTTAAAGGAAATGGACGACCTCCTGGATAGCTATCACTTGCCAAACTTAAATCAAGAACATATAAGCAATTTAAATAGAAATCTATTTTCTAAAGCATGGTGGTCTGATAAGATACATGGAGTTATTACAACAGTTTTGTACATGTTGAGGTTTGCTATGTTGCCAAGTGTGTTGTCAATTTTTGAGAAGGTTCCATGTGGTGCTGAGAACAAGGTATATTCTTTTGTGTTTTGATGGAATGTTCTATAGATGTCTGGCAAATCCAATTGCGTCATAACCTCTGTTAGTTCCTTTGTTTCATTTTTAAGTATCTGTCTTATAGTCCCCTCTAGTGGTGACAGTGGTGTGTTGAAGTCTCCCACTATTTGTGTGTGAGGTTTTATGTGTGGTTTGAGTTTTAGTAATGTTTCATTTACGAATTTGGACGACTTTGTATTAAGGGCAAAGATGTTCAGAATTGAGACTTCATCTTGGTGATTTTTTCTGTGGTGAACGTGAAATGACAGTATAAAAGCTAGTTTGTTAGATATTAGGATTGGTTCCCCTGCTTGTTTCTTGGGGCCATTTGATTTGAAAATCTTTCCTAACACTTAAATCTGAGGTAATGTTTTGTTCTCTGATTTTGTTGAATATGTTTTCTGCCTCTTTGAGGAGGTTTTCTTCACCTTCTATATGTATTATTTTTTAGGTTTGGCCTTTTCCTGGTGTCCCATTTTTCTTGGATGTTTTGAGTTAAGGAATTGGTGGACTTAAGGTTTTCTTTGGTTGATGAGTCCATTTCTCCTAGTGTATCTTCAACACCTGAGATTCTCTCTTCCATCTCTTGTATTCTATTGGTAATGCTTGTATTGGTAGTACCTGACTATTTGCCCAGCTTTTCTATTTCCAGTCTTTCTTCAAATTGTGTTTTTTATTGTCTTTATTTCAGTTTTCAACCCTTGCACAGTTTGCATAGTTTCTTTTAATTTTCAGATTATCATTTCGTTCACTTGTTGTTTGGTTTGTTCTTTCGTCCATTTCTTGCATTTTTTGGTTTGCTTTTTCTTCAATTTCTTGCATTTTTTAGTTTGCTTTTTCTTCCATTTACTGCCTTTTGTGGTTTGTTTTTTTCCATTTCTTGCATTTTTTTGGTTTGCTTTTTCTTCCATTTTCTTCCTTTTTTCGTTTGTTTATTCTTCCATTTCTTGCATTTTTGGTTTGTTTTTTATCCATTTCTTTGAGGGATTTTCCTTTATCCTCTTTTATGGTCTCTATCATTTTCATGAAGGTTGGTTTTAAGGTCATTCCCTTCTGCTTCATTTGTATTGGAATGTTGGAGTATTGATGGTGTGGAATCTCTGGAATCGGGCAGTGTCATATTTGTTTTTATGTTGCTGAGTGTGTTTTTGTATTGTCTCTTTCCCATCTCTTCTTCTAGTGTGTGCAGAAAGAGCCCCTTACTGGTCTGAGCTTAGGGGACCAGAGTATCCTTTCAGTGAGTGCTACCAAGTCTAATAATCTGGGTGTTCTTCTATTCCTGGTCCTTGTTCTTGTCCTGTGATTGGAGAAGAAGACCAGTATTCTGGGGTGCTTAGCCTCCCACCTGGTCCCCTGCGCCCTTTGCTGGATCTGCTGTTTGTTTGGTCTCATTGGTGGGAGAGAAGACCTGAAATCTGGGGTTCTTAGCTCTGGCCAAGATTGGAAGCTCTGTGCAGTTCCCAGGCAATCCCCAGGCACTACAAAGCAGGCTCCGATGCAGAGCTTGTTATACCTAGTCAAGCCGGACCATGTGGTCCCCTGCTTTCCCTTGATTGAAGTTCTTGACTGAAGTTCTAATCTTGATTGAAGCTCCTGTCTGAGACTCTGGCCACAGACTAGAAGGTGCGCTATACCAATTCATTGATCTGGAGTTGTCTAGAGTGTTGTAGTCCCAATTTGGTTTCAGGATATTATTTGTCATATCAGATGCATCAAGTTGGACCAGATGGATGGATCAGATCAGATGGAATCGAGGAAATAGGGCAGTTCAGGTGCATCAAGTCATATCAGGTGGAGTCGAAGAAGTGGAGCCCCATTTTCTTTCCAAAGTGTTTGAAGATTGCTGTTACCAAATTCTTAGCTCCGACCATGTCCATTTTGGGTTTGCTTTCAGAGTCTCCCATAGAGTTGGTATGCTGTGGCTTCATTTTCATTGAATTCTATGAAGTGTTTTATTTCTTTTTTTCTCTTTCTTTCTTTCCTCCTTTCTCCCTATCTTTCCTTGCCTGGGGGTGATGTAATTGAGCATTGTTCAATTTCCTTGAGTTTGTGGGGTCTTCTATAATTTGTGTTGTTGTTAAATTCTAATTTTTAGCCATGATGGTCTAATAAGGTACTGGGGGTTATTCCAACATTTTTGTGCCTGTTGAAGTTCGATTTTTTTGACAAGTATGTGGTTGATTTTAGAGAAGGTTTCATATGGTGCTGAGAAGAAGGTATATTCTTATATGTTTTGATGGAATGTTGTATAGGTGTCTGTTAAACCCAATTGGGTAATAACTTCTTTTAGTTCCTTTGTTTCTTTGTTAAGTTTTTGTCTGGTGGTCCTGTTCAGTGGTTACAGTGGGATGTTGAAGTCTCCCATTATAAGTGTGTGGGGTTTAATTTATAATTTGAGTTTTAATAGTGTTCTTTTTAAAATGTGGGTACATTTGTATTTGGGGCATAGATGTTCAGAATTGAGACTTCATCCTGATGGTTTTTTCCTGTAAAGCATATGAAATATCCTTCTTCATCTCTTTTGATTAATTCAATTTGAAGTCTATTTTATTAGACATTAGGATAGGTAACAATTTGCTTCTTATGTCCATTTAATTGGAAAATATTTTCTCAATCCTTAAGTCTGAGAAAATATCTGTCTTTGAAGTGGAGGTGTTTTATTCGTATGCAGCAAAGGATGGATATTGTGTTTGTATCCATTCTGTTTGCTTGTGTATTTTTATAGGAGAGTTAAGACCACTGATATTGAGGAATATCAATGATCATTGATTGTTGATTCTTGTTTGTTTTGGATTCATTTTTTTGAGGTGGTGGTATTGTGTTTGAGTTTTTCCCCTATTTCTGGGTTTTGTTAAAGTGAGGTTATCTATTGCCTATTTTTTTGGGAGTGTAGTTAACTTTCTTGGGTTGGAATATTCTTTCTAGGACTTTCTATAGAGTTGGATTTGTGGATATGTATTCTGTATATCTGGTTTTGTCATGGAATATCTTGTTTTCTCCATCTATAGTTTTTCTGGGTATAGTAGTCTGGTCTGGAATTTATGGTCTCTTAGTGTTTGTGGAACATCTATGCAGATGAATCTGACCTACACTGTATTCCTGATAGGTCTGCCTTTATGTTACTTGGCCTCTTTCATTTTCTGCTCTTAATATCCGTTCTTCATTCTGTATGGTGTTTTGATTACTATGTGGCCAGGGTATCTTTTTTTGGTCCAGTCTATTTGGGGTTAGGTAAGCCTGATAGTCTCTCTTCCATCTCTTGCATTCTGTTTGTTAAGCTTGAATCTATAGTTCCTGATTGTTTATTCAGCTTTTCTATTTCCAACATGCTCTCAGTTTGTTTTCTTATGGTCTGTATTTCAGTGTTAAGGTCTTGAAGTGTTTTGAATTGTTTCCTTCATCTGTTTGATTGTCTTTTATTGGCTTTCCTTGCTTTCTTTCAGAGATTTATTGATTTCTTACATTTTCTAGTTTGGATTTTCTTCCATTTCTTCCTTCCCTGTGTGTGTGCGTGTCTATGTGTTTTTGTGTGTGGGAAGTCCAGTCTAGAGTTAGGTTGGATCTATTTTCCTGCTTACCCAGCTTGAAGGTGAAATGGATAGAATCCCTTCTCCTTCCACAATTTGTGCAGTTGATACAGGGTGAGTAAGGCTAAACAAATCAGCATAATCAAGTCAAGAGCTTTTCCTTGGTGGGTTTGCAGGACATAGCACCAATGCACCAGCTCCTCCCTCATCTTCCCTCAAGCCAGTTATACCTAGGCATCTTTCTCTCACAAAGATCCTTATGCAAATAAGCGGGCCTGGGATTATCCTTTGGGTTTTCCTCTTTGGCCCATTGGCTGTTTATTTCCAAGATTATCCCCTGATTACATCCATGTTGTTTTAAATCCCTCCCTCTGTCCCTTGCTTCATTCATCCCTACCTCTCTCCCTCTCTCTTGTATCTCTCTATGTCTTCCCTCTCTCTGTTTCCCTCTCTCCGTGGCTATGTATGCACGCGTGCACACACACACACACACACAAACACACACACTCTCTCTCTCACACACACACAAACAAACACACATACCAAACACACGAACACACTAACACTCAAAGAAACACCCCCTGACCCCACTGCCACACACACAAACTCAAGTTTGGTCATCTTGGCTTTTTTTGGTACATCTCACTCCCCTTCACTTCCTTCTTGTGATCCCAATTGGTTTTTTTAAATAAGCCAATAAGCACACCTCAGGTTTTCTCTCTGGACTTCCATTTCTGCAACACCATGACCTTCAACCTGGGGGCTTCTCCAGCATTTGCATCAAAGTATGGGTTCCACAATGATCTCATCTTTCCCTAAAAGCTGTAATATCTTGTTGGCCTTGAACCATTTTACTATCTGTGATTTCATTTCATTCTATTTCAGGTATTTATTTGGTTTCTAGAGACAGGATTTCACTATGTAGATTTGGATCCTGTCCTAAAATTTGCTGTATAGTCCACGGTGTCCAGGATCACATTGATCCTCCTGTCATATCCTCCCAAGTGCTGGGATAACAGGCTTGTGCTAATCAGCCCTGCTTAACACTCTTGTCTTATAAACTTAAATGCACACACACACTCACACACACATACATGCTCATGCACACACACAATACACATGCATGCATGCATGCATTCCATATCTTCCTCTAACTCAATACATCTTACACACTTTCTTTTGCTTCCTGTAAGTCTTAAATTAATATCTGCCGATTGGTACACACACCTCTAGTTTTCTTTAAAGGTTTTGCTTGCCTTCACACTGTGCCCTTGAGTCCAGAACGTCTTAAGTAGTGCCATCTAAGTCTAGTTTCCACAGTTCCTCCATTCTTTTTCTACTTAAGTAGACAGTCTAGCATGTCTTGGACCCTTTTTACTCTGCTGTGTTTTTCAACTTATTGAACACACCCAACCACCCATACTCCACCCATACACACACATTTTCAAGCAAATATTTTATTTTTAATGTCTTGGATGTACATATGTTCACATATCAACATTTTCTGCATTAATGTATAAAGATCCATGCATGTATTAGTCTATATTTTAATCTACCGTTATGTATTCACCATTATCTTTCTTCTATCTGTAAGTAACATCCTCTAGCAACTGTCCATAAATAGTGTGTCTATGTATCACTTGAAGTCCGTTCTCAATATTTTCATGCAACACAAAATGTGTGTCTCTGTGTACACAACTCCATCCCGATGAGTAGAAAGTCGTTTGCAGGTAAAAGTGAGGTTCCATGTGTGGTGCACTGTATCACTTGGTGTCCAAACAAAACCCTCCTGGGTGGATTGCTGTGCTTTCCTGCTTTCAGTCACGGAATCTCAAGGGTGCCATCTATCCCAAAAGGGAGTGCAAGGTCCGGTCCAATTCAGTTGGGTGGGGTCGCCTAGGATTGGTCTGGTAACTAGGTAGGTCCGGCAGTCGGTGGTTCAGTTGGTCGCTGTTTCCATCCGTTCACTTCCTAGCCCCCATTATCCTAAATTAAACTACATGCATAAATTCTTGAAAACATACGTTACAAGACTGTTTGATTCTACACTTGTACCTTATAAGAAACTTACGATACAATGCTGTGTGAGATTCTACCCGTGTACCTTATTGAAAACTAATAAAACAATGCTATGTGAGATTCTACACGTGTACCTTACTGAAAAATAACAATACAACACATTGTGAGAATCTGCATGGGTAACTTATGGAAAACTAACGATATAACACTGTCTGAGAATCTACACATGTAACTTCTTCAAACTAGCCTCATAACCTTGTGTGAGATACTACATGTGTAACTTCTTGGAAACTATCGATACAACACTGTGTGAGAAACTACATGCATAACTTTCTGAAAACTAAGGAAACAACTCTGTGTGAGAATCCATATGCGATATATATTGAAAAACATCAATGAAACACTGTGTGAGGAACTATTTGCATAAACTTATTAAAAACTAATGCTAAAATGATGTGTGAGATTCTAGATGTGTACCTTATTTAAAACTAACGATGCAATGCTGTTTGAGATTCAACACGTTCAAATTATTGAAAACTAACCCTACACCTCTGTGTGATAATCTACACATGTGCCATATTGAAAACTAACAGTAAAATGCTGTATGAGATTCAACACTTGTACATATTGAAAACTAACGATACAATGATGTGTGTGAATCTACATGTGTACCTTATTGAAAACAAACGTTACAAAGCTGTGTGAGAATCTACATTTGTGACTTATTGAAAACTAAAAATACAACGCTGTTTGAGAATCTAACCGAGTGACATCTTGGAAAATATTGATACAACACTGTGTGAAAACTAACGATACAAAACTGTCTGAAAATCTATAAGTGTAACTACTTGAAAACAAGCAATACAACACTGGGTGAGAAACTATGTGTAAATTCTTGAAAACTAACGATACAACGCTGTGTGAGATTCTACACGTGTGCCATATTGAAAATTAACTACACAACTCTGTGTGACAATCTACAGGTGGAACTTATTGAAAACTAAGGATACAATACTTTTTGAGGATCTGTAAGCATAACTTCTTGGAAACTAACGATAAAATGCTGGGTGAGAATCTACAAGTTTAACTTATTGATAACAATCGATACAACACTGTGTGAGATTCTATAAGTGTAAGTACTTGAAAACTAGAAATAGAACACTGTGAGAAACTACATGCTTAATTTCATGAAAACTAATGATAAAACCTTGTGTGATAATCTACAAGTGTAACTTATTGAAAACTAGCGATTCAACGTTGTGTGAGCTTTTATACGTGTACCTTATTGAAAATTAACGATACAAGGCTGTGTGATATTCTACAGTGTACCTTATTGCAAACAAACGATACAAAGTTGCTTGATAATCTACAGGTGTAACTTAATGAAAACTGATGATACAACACAGTTTGAGAATCTACCCATTTAACATCTTGGAAAATATCGACACAACACTGTTTGAGAAACTACATTCATAAATTCTTGAAAACTAACAATAAAATATGTGTGAGAATCTATAAGTGTAACTACTTGAAAACTAGTGATATAACACTGTGTGAGAAACTACATGTGTAAATGCTTGAAAAGCAACCATACAACGCTGTGTGAGATTCTACACGTGTACCTTATTGAAAACAAACGATACAACCCTGTATGAGACTCTACACGTGTATCCTATTGAAAACTAATGATAGAACACTGTGTGAGAATGTGCATGTGTAACATATGGAAAACTAAAGATATAACACTGTCTGAGAATCTATACATGCAACTTCTAAAAAACCAGCCTTAAAAACATGTGTGAGAAACTGCATGTGTAACTTCTTGAAAACTATCGATACAACACTGTGTGAGAAACTACATGCGAAACTTCTTGAAAACTAAGATACAACGCTGTGTGAGATTCTACACGTATACATGATTGAAACCTAGCAATACTACTCTGTATGATATTCAACACGTGCAACTTAGTGAAAACTAACGTTACAATGCTGTGTGATAATCTACAGGTGTACCTTATTGAAAACTAACGATAAAACGCTGTGTGAGATTCTATACGAGTACCTTATTGAAAACAAACGATACAAAACTGTGAGAGAATCTAAAAATGTAATTTATTGAAACATAACGATACAACACTATTTGAGAATAACCCGTATAACTTCTTGGAAAATATCGATACAACACTGTGTAAGAAACTACATGCGTGATTTCCTGAAAACTAACGTTAAAATATTGGTTGAAAATCTATATGTGTAACTAATGAAAACTAGCGATACAGAACAGTGTGAGAAACTACATGCCTAACTTATTGAAAACAAACCATAAAACGCTGTGTGAGAATCTCCACGTGTACCCTATTTAATCTAATGATACAATGCAGTGTGAGATTCTACACGTGTACCTTATTTAAAACTGAAGATACAATGCTGTGTGAGAATCTCAAATGTAACTTCCTCAAAACTAGCCATATAACCTTTTTTGAGATACTACATGTGTAACATCTTGGAAACTATCAATACAACACTGTGTGAGAAACTATATTTTCAACTTCTAGAAAACTAAAAAAACAACTCTGTGTGAGAATCTATAAGCGATACTTCTTGAAAACCATCAATACAATACTGTGTGATGAACTACTTGCATAGTTGAAAATTAATGATATAATGTTGTGTGACTCTACAAGTGTACCTTATTGAAAACTAAGAATACAACGCTTTGTGAGATTCAAAATGAGTTCCTTATTGAAAAAGACCAATACAAGCTGTGTGAGATTCTACAGTGTAATGTATTGAAAACTAAAGATACAATACTGTGTAAATATCTACATGTGTACATTATTGGAAACAAACGATACAAACCTGTGTGAGAATCTACAGGTGTAACTCATTGCAAACTAACGATACAAGAGTGTGTGATTCTACGAATACTACTCATTGAAAACTAACACTACAACGCTGTGTGATAATCTACAGGTTTAACTTATTGAAAACTAACTAACCGCTTTGTGATATTCAACACATGTACCTTATCAAAAAATAACGATACAACGCTGTGTGAGAATCTACACCTGTACCTTATTGATAACTAACAATACAACAATGTGTGAGATTCTATAAGTGTAACTATTTGAACAAAAGTGATACAACACTGTGTGAGAAACTAACTACATAACTTCTTGAAAACTATGGACACAACGATGTGTGAGCTTCTACATATGTACCTTATTGAAAATTATCGATACAACACTGTGTGAGAAATTACATGAGTTACTACTTGAAAACTATGGGGACAACGCTGTGTGAGATTCTCCACTTCCAACTTATTGAAAACTAACGATCCAACACTGTGTCAGAATCTACACCTGTAAATTATTGAAAACTAATGACACAACACTGTGTGAGATTCACTACGAGTAACTTATTAAAAACTAAGTCTAAAACACTGTGTGAGATTCTACATATTTAACTTCCTGGAAACTATCAATACAACACCTTGTGCTAAACTACATGCTTATCTTATTGACAACTAAAGACAAAACATTCTATGTGAATCTTAAGTGATACCTCATAAAACCCATCAATACTAAACTGTGTGAGGAACTACATGCATAACTTCTTGAAAACTAACAATACAACACTGTGTTAGAAAATACATGTGTAAATTATGGAAAACTAATGAAATTAAACTGTGTGAGAATCTATAAGTGATACTTCTTGAAAAACATCAATAAAACACTGTGTGAGGAACTATGTGCATTACTTCCAAAAAAACTAACGATACAACGCTTTGTGAGAATCCACAGGTGTAACTTATTGAATACTAAAGATACAACACAGTGTGAGAATCTACATATGTAACTAATTGAATACTAATGATAAAATACTGTGTGAGAATCTATAAGCATAACTACTTGAAAACTAGCCATACAACACTGTGTGAGAAATTATATGAGTAACTTCTTGAACACTAACGATACAACACTTTGTGTGAGATTCTACACGTGTACCTAATTACAAACTAATGACACAATGATGTGTGAGAATTTACACGTGTAACTTCTTGAAAACTAACGATACAACACTGTGTGGGAAACTACACGTGTAAATTCTTGAAAACTAAAGGTACAACACTGTGTGAGCAATTACATGCATAACTTCTTGACAACTACCGATACAATGCTATGTGAGAATCTACACGTATAACTTATTGAAAACTAACGATACAACACTGTGTGAGATTCTAAACGTGTACCTTATTGAAAACTAACGATACAACGATGTATGAGAGTCTACAGGTATAACTTATTGAAATCTAAGGATAAAATGCTATGTGAGATTCTACACGTGTAAATTATTGAAAACTAACAACACAACACTGTGTGTGATTCTACACATGTAACTTATTAAAAACTAACGATACAATGATGTGTGAGTATCTACACCTATAACATACTGAAGACTAAGGATACAAATCTGTGTGAGATTCTACACCTGAAACTACTTGAAAACAAATGATACAAAACTGTGTGAGAATATAGAGGTTTAACTTATTGAAAACTAACGATACAACGATGTGTGAGAATGTATAAGCGTAACTACTTGAAAACTAGTGATACAACAATGCCTGAGAAATTACATGCGTAACTTCTTGAAAACTAATGATACATCACTGTGTGAGATTCTACACATTTACCTTTTAGAAAACTAAACAATACAATGATGTGTGAGAATCTACACGTGTACCTTATTGAAAAGTAACCATACAACTGTGTATGAAAATCTACCCATGCAACTTCTTGGACAATATCGATAAAACACTGGGTAAGAAACTACATGCATAATTTCTTGAAAACCAAGGATACAATACTGTGTGAGAATGTATAAGCGTAACTACTTGAAAACTAGTGATACAACACTGCCTGAGAAATTACATGCGTAACTTCTTGAAAACTAATGATACATCACTGTGTGAGATTCTACACATTTACCTTTTAGAAAACTAACAATACAACGATGTGTGAGAATCTAAGGTGTTACTCATTGAAAAGTAATGATACAACTGTGTATGAAATTCTACATGTGCAACTTATTGAAAACAAATTATACAAAACTGTGTGACAATCTACAGGTTTAACTTTTTGAAAACTAATGATTCGACGCTGTGTGAGAATCTACACGTGTTAATTATTGAAAACTAATGAAACAACACTATGTGCGATTCTACAGGTGTAACTTATTGAAAACTAATGCTACAATGCTGTGTGAGAATCCACAGGTGTATCTCATTGAAAACTAAAGATACAACACTGCATAATATTTACACATGTAACTTAATGAAAATTAAAATACAACGCAGTGTGAGAATCCACATTTGTTACTTATTGGAAACTATTGATACAACACTGTGTGAGAAGCTACAAGCGTAATTTCTTCAAAATTCACGATACAATACTCTCTGAGAATCAATAAGCTTAACTTCTTGAAAACTAGTAATACAACACTCTGTGAGTAACTACAATTGTAACTTCTTGAAAACTAATGATACAACACTGTGTGAGGAACTACACTTTTAACTTCTTGAAAACTACGACACAACACTGTGAGAAACTACACGTGTAACATCTTGAAAACTAAAGGTACAACACTGTGTGAGAAATTACATGCGTACCTACATGAAAACTAACGATACAATGCTACGTGAGAATCTACACGTGTAACTTATTGAAAACTAAGGATACAACTCTGTGTGAGATTCTACACGTGAAACTACTTGAAAACAAATGATACAAAACTGTGTGAGAATATAGAGGTTTAACTTATTGAAAACTAACGATACAACGATGTGTGAGAATCTACACCTGTACCTTATTGAAAAGTAATGATACAACACAGGATGAAAATCTGCCCGTGCAACTTCTTGGACAATATCTATAAAAAAATTGGTAAGAAACTACATGCATAATTTCTTGAAAACTAACGATACAATACTTTGTGAGAATCTATATGCGTAAGTACTTGAAAACTAGCAATACAACCCTGCCTGAGAAATTACATGGGAAACTTATTGAAAACAAACGATACAACTCTGTGTGAGATTCTACAGTGTAAATTATTGAAAACAAATGATACATAACTGTGTGAGAATCTGCAGGTTTACCTTTTTGAAAACTAATGATTCGATGCTGTGTGAGAATCTACACGTGTTCTTTATTGAAAACTAATGAAACAACATTGTGTGCCAGTCTACACATGTAACTTATTGAAAGCTAACCCTACAAAGCTATGTGAAAATCCACACGAGTAACTTATTGAAAACTAACGCTTCAATGCTGTGTGAGAATCCACAGTTTTAACTTTTTGAAAACTAATGAAACAACACTGAGTGTGAAACTACACGTGCAACTTCTTGAAAACTAACGAAACAACACTGTGTGAGATTCTACACGTGTTCCTTATAGAAAACTAAGCATACAACGATGTGGGTGAGTCTACAGGTGTATCTTATTGAAATCTAAGGATACAATGCTGTGTGAGATTCTACACGTGCAACATTTTGAAAACTAATATTCCAACACTGTGTGAGATTGTACAGGTGTAAATTATTGAAAACTAACAACACAACACTGTGTGATTCTACACATGTAACTTATTGAAAACTAACGATACAATGATGTGTGAGAATCTACACATGTAACTTATTGAAAACTAAGGATACAAATCTGAGTGAGATTCTACACATGTGACTTCTTGAAAACAAATGATACAAAACTGTGTGAGAATGCACAGGTTTAAATTATTGAAAACTAATGATACAACGATTTGTGAGAGTCTACACGTGTACTGAATTGAAAAGTGACGATACAACACAGTATGAGAATCTACCTGTGCAACTTCTTTGAAAATATCAGATAAAACACTGGGTAAGAAACTACATGCATAATTTCTTGAAAACTAACAATACAATACTGTGTTTGAATCTATAAGTGTAACTACTTGAAAACAAGCGATACCACACTGCCTGAGAATCTATACATGTAACTTATTAAAAAGTAATGATACAACACTGTGAGAAACTACATGTGTATCTACTGGACAACTAACAATACAATACTGTGTGAGAAACTACATGTGTATTTTATGGAAAACTAATGATATAACACTGTGTGAGAATCTACATATGTAACTTCCTCAAAATTAGCATTACAAACTTTTGTGAGAATCTACATATGTAACTTCTTGGAAACTATCGATACAACTCTGTGTGAGAATCTATGTAAGAATTACTTCTTGAAAACCATCAATACAACACTGTGTGAGTAACTACATGCATGACTTCTTGAAAAATAACAAAACAAATCTGTGAGATTCTACACGTGTACCTTATTGAAAACTAATGATACAATACTGTGTGAGAATCTATAAGCGTAACTATTTGAAAACTAGCTATACAACACTGGTTGAGAATCTACATGCATAACGTCTTGAAAACTAACAATACAACGCTGTGTGAGATTCTACACATGTACCTTATTGAAAACCAACGATCCAACACTGTATCATAATCTACATGTGTAAATTATTGAAAACTAACGACACAACAATGTTTGCGATTCTACATGTGTAACTTATTGAAAACTAAAGCTTCAACGCTGTGTGAGATTCTACATGTTTAACTTCCTGGAAACTATCGATACAACACTGTGTGAGAAACTACATGCATATTTTACGGACAATAAAATACACAACATTCTATGCGAATCTTGAGCAATACCTCTTGCAAACCATCAATACTACATTGTGTGAGGAACTACATGCATAACTACTTGAAAACTAATGATACAATGCTGTGTGAGAATATACAGGTGTAACTTATTGAAAACTAAAGATACAACACAGTGTGAGAATATACACTTGTAACTTCTTGAAAACTAACAATACATCACTGTCTGAGAATGTATACGGGTAACTTATTGAAAATTAATGATACAACACTGTATGAGAAACTACACGTATATCTCATGGAAAAGTAAGGATACAACCCTGTGTTTGAATCTGTATGTGTAAATCTTGAAAATAATGTACTCAACACTGTCTGAGAATCTACATGTGTAACTACTTGAAAAATAACGATAAAAAACTATGTTAGAATCTACACATGTAACTTCTTTAAAATTAACGACACAACACTGTGTGAGAATCTAAACGTGTAACAAAATGAAATTTAAAGAAACAACACTGTGTAAGAATCTACACCTGTAACTTATTGAAAATTAATGATACAACACTGTGTGAGAAACTACATATGTATCTTATTGAAGTGTAACGATACAAACTTGTGTTTGTATCTATATGCATAACTACTTGAAAAAAAGGGCTCAATACTGTCTGAGAATATACTCGTGTAACTTCTTTAAAACTAACGATACAACACAGTGTGAAAAACTATATGTTTAAATTATTGAAAACTAATGATACAACACTGTGTGAGAATCTATAATCGTGACTTCTTGAAACCTAATGATACAATACTGTCCGGAGTATCCACACATGTATCATCTTGAAAACTACAGATATAACACTGATGAGAATCTATATAAGTAAGTTCTGAAAACTAATGATACTACACATTGTGACCATCTCCAAGTGTAACTTATAAAAATTAATGACAGAACAGTGTTTGAGAAACAACATGTGTAACATCTAAAAATCTAAAGGTAAAATACTGTGTGAAAAACTACAAGTGTAACTTCTTGAAATCTAATGATACAATACTGACTTCTAAACTGAATGCATATCTTCTTGGTAACTAAGGAAATAAATTTGTGTGAGAAACTACATTAGTATCTTTTGGAAAACTAACGATACAAAACTCTGAGAATCTACACCTGTAACATACTGAAAATTAACTATACAGCACTGTGTGAGAATCTACACGAGTAACTTATTGAAAACTAAGGATACAACACTGGGTGAGAAACTACTTGAAACTAACGTTACAACACTGTGTGAGAAATTACATTTGTAACTACTTGAAAGCTAATGAAACAACACTGTCTCAGAACCTACACGTGTATCTTGTTGAAAAGTAATGTTACAACACTGTGTTTGAATATATATGGGTAACTTCTTGAAAATATTGGACACGACACTGTCTGAGAATCTACACATATAACTAATTGATAATTAAAGATACAACAATGTGTGATAATCTACATGGGTAACTTATGGAAAATTATCAATAACACTGTCAGATAAGCTACACATCTAAATTATTGAAAAAAACGATAAATCATTGTGTGAGAAACTACATGTATAACTACTTGAAAACTAACAATAAAAAACTGTCTGATAATCTACATGTGTATCTTATAGAAAAGTAACGATACAAAACTGTATTTGAATCTATATTCATAACTTCTTGAAAATAAAGTACACAACTCTGTCTGTGAATCTACACGTGTATTTTATTGAAAATTAAAGATACAAAACTATGTGAGAATCTATAAGTGTAACTTCTTGAAAATTAAGGATAAAACACTGTCTGGAGAATCTACATGTGTAACTTCTTGAAAACAAATGATACAAAACTGTGTGAGAATGAATAAGTGTAATTTCTTGAAACCTAATGAAACAATATTGCCTGAGAATCTACATATGTAACTTATTGAAAATTAACGATACAATACTTAGTGAGAATCTACACGTGTAACTTCATGAAAACTAATGATACAACACTGTGTGAGAAACTACATGTGTAACTTCTTAAAAACAAATGAGACAACACTGTGTGAGTACCTATTGGCATAATTTCTTGAAACTAATGATAGAGCACTGTGTGAGAATCTATCTACATAGCTACTTGAAATTTAACGATACAACTCTGAGTCCTAAACTGATGCATAACTTCCTGAAAACAAACGAAGTAACTCTGTGTGAGATTCTATATTAGTAACTTCTAGAAAACTAACAATACAACACTCTCTGAGAATCTACACGTGTAACTTAGTGAAAATTAAAGATACAACACTGTGTGAGTATCTATACATGTAGCCTATTGAAAACTAATGATACAACACTGTGTGAGAAACTACACGTATAACTTATTGATTTTTAATTTTTTTGGTTTTATGAGACAGGGCTTCTCTGTATTGTTGTCAGAGGCTGTCGGTCCAGCCTGGCCTCAAACTCACAGAAACCTCCTGGCTTTGCCACCCGAGTGCTGGGACTAAAGGCGTGTGCCACCACTGCCCGGCACGGGTAACTTATTGAAAACAAACTATATAACACTGTGTGAGAAACTACATGTGTATATTTTTGAAAACTAACGATAAATATCTGCCTGTCCATCTATACATGTAATGTATTGAAAACCAAAGAAACAACACTTTGTGGGAAAATATGTGAGTAACTTACTTGAAAACAAATGATACATAATTGTGTGAGAACCTCTATTCGTAACATATTGAAAACCAATGATACAGCACTGAGTGAGAATATATATAGGTAAGTTTTTGAATACTAACGATACAACAAAGTGTGAGAATCTCTACTTGTAAATTCTAAAAATTAAGGACATAACACTCTTTGAGAAAATACATGCATAACATCTTGAAAAGTGGTGATACAACACTGTGAGAGAATCTACACATGTGTTTTCTTGAAAACAAGTGATACAACACTATCTGAGTATCTATTTGCTTAACTTCTTTAAAACTATCGATACAGCCCTGTGTGAGTATCAGTCTACGTAACTTCTTGAAATGTAACGATACAACTCTGGGTTCTAAACTGAATGGATAACTTGTTGAAAACTATCGAAATTATTCTCTGTGAGAAACTACATTAGTAACTTCTGGAAAACTAACGAAACTAAACTGACTTAGTATCTACTGGTGTAACCTATTGAAAACTAACGATTCAACACTGTGTGAGAATCTATAAGCGTAACATCTTGAAAACTAATGATTCATCACTATTGTGAGAATGTACACGTGTAACTTCTTCAAAACTAACGATACAACACTGTATTAGAATCTATAAGGGTAACATGTTGAAAACTAATGAGACAACACTCTCCGAGAATCTACACATGTAACATATTGATAACTAAGGATACATCACTCTGAGAAACTACATGTGTAACTACTGGCAAACTAATGATAAAACTCTGTGTTTTTATCTATATGCGTAGATTCTTGAAAATAAGGGACACACCCTCTCTGCGAATCTACACGTGTAACTTCTTGAAAAATAATGTTACAACACTGTTTGAGAAACTACATTAGTATCTTCTGGAAAACTAACGATACAACACTGTCTGTGAATCTACACTTGTAACTTATAGAAAACTGAAGATACAAAAATTATGTGAGAAGCTATAAGTGTAACTTCTTGAAAATTAAGGATAAAACACTGTCTTGAGAATCTTCATGTGTAACTTCTTGAAAACAAATGATATAACACTGTGTGAGAATGAATAGGTGTAATTTCTTGAAAACTAATGACACAACACTGCCTGAGAATCTACAACTATAACTGATTGCAAAGTAACGATACATCTCTGTGTGAGAATCTACACGTGTAACTTATTGGAAATCAACCATACAACACTGTGTGAGAATCTACACGTTTAACTTCATGAAAACTATCAATACAACACTGTGTGAGAAACTACATGTGTAACTTCTTAAAAACAAACGATACAACACTGTGTGAGTATCTACGTGCATAACTTCTTGAACCTAATGACAGAGAACTGTGTGAGAATCTATCTATGTTGCTACTTGAAATTTAACGATACAACTCTGAGTTCTAAACTGAATGTATAACTTCCTAAAACTAACGAAGAAATGCTGTGTGAGAATGTATATTAGTAACTTCTGGAAAACTAACAATACAACACTGTCAGAGAATCTACACGTGTAACTTATTGGAAATTTTTTTTTTTTTTCATTTTTTATTTTAATTTTAAATAGCTTGTTTTACATGTCAATCCCAGTTCCTTCTCCCTCCCCTCCTACCGCACTCCCCTTCCTCCCTCCCTCCCACCCTATTGCCAAATCCTTCCACATAGGAGATATCTAGAGTCTGTCATTTTACTCTTGGTAGGGTCCAGGCACTCCCCTAAGAGTCCAGGCTGAGAGAGCATCTCTCTTTGTGCTAGAGGCACACGAAGCCAGTTTGTATACCAGGGATAGACACTGATCCACAGCTCAGGGCCCCATAGGTTGCCCAGGCCTTCTCACTGACACTCATATTTGGTGGGTCCAGATCAGTCCCATGCTGGCCTCCCCACTGTCGGTCTGGGGTCCAAGAGCTCTCCCCTGTTCAGATCAGCTGTCTCTGCTGGTTTTGCCAGCCCATTCTTTGCCAATTTGCTCATCACTCCTCTCTCTCTGTCACTGGGTTCCTTGGGTTCAGTTCAGTGATTAATTGTGTGTTTGCCTCGGCTTCCATCAGTCACAGGATGAAGGCTCCTGGATGGTTATAGACATCAAGTTCATTATCAGGAATGGGCATTTGAGGAGGTCCCTCCACTATTGCTTAGCTTGCCAATTGGTGTAAACCCTTTAGATCACTGGAGGTCACTCTGGTGCCCGATCTGTCTTCGATCCTATGATTCTTTCTTCCCCCTATTCTACACCCACCCCCTCAACTTCCTGTTCCCCCATGACCAACTCCCTTCCTCTTTACCCCCTCTCTTCTTCCCAGGTCCCACTCCCCCCACCCCTCGCCGTGTTCCCCATCCATTCAGAGGATCTTGTCTCCATCCTCTTCTCTTGGGTACTATGCATATATGCATATCTTTTAGGTTCTTTCCTGTTTCCCAGACTCTCTATCTGTGGAAGTGTAGACTGGCACTATCCTGATCCATGTCTAAAATCCATATATGAGTGAGTACATACCATGTTTGTCTTTTTGGGTTACATCACTCAGGATGGTTTCTTCCAGTGCTATCCATTTCCCTGCGAATTTCAAGATTCCATTGTTTTTTTTCTGTTGAGTAATACTCCATTGTGTAAATGTACCACATTTTCTCTATCCACTCTTCAATTGAGGGGCATCTAGGTTGCTTCCAGGTTCTGGCTATTACAAACAATGCTGCTATGAACATAGTTGAGCAGATGCCCTTGTTGTATGAACCTGCCTCATTTGGATAAATGCCTAAGAGTGAAATTGCTGGGTCTAGTGGTAGATTAATTCCAATTTTCCTGAGGAATCTCCATACTGATCTCCAAAGAGGCTGTATGAGTCCGCACTCCCACCAGCAGTGGAGGAGTGTTCCTCTCTCTCCACATCCTCTCCAGCATAAATTGTCTTTGGTGTTGGGGAAGTCTTATGCCAATAAAACACTGGTGAGCCAATAGGAATCTAGATAGGTGGGACTAGGAGTCCAGGAGGACTCTGGGAAGGAGAAATACAACAGAGTCGAGATGTGACACCATGGGGTAGGAAGCCTGGAACTATTCTCTGGTAAGAAACATACTTAGATTAACAATTATGGGGTAATTACTTAAGTCAGAGCTAGCCAGTAAGAAACAAGCAAGGCCAACAGCTTCATAATTAATATAGCCTCATGTGTGTTTATTTGGGACTGATGTGGCTCTAGAACCAGGCTGGCAGGAAGTCTTCTCTCAAGGAGAAAGCTTCTCTTTACACTTCGGTGTTTTTGATTCTAGCCATTCTGACAGGAGTAAGATGGTATCGCAGAGTTGTTTTGATTTGCATTTCCCTGATGGCTAAGGATGTTGAGTACTTTCTTAAGTGTCTCTTGGCCATTTTAGCCTCCTCTACTGAGAATTCTCTATTTAGTTCTGTACCCCACCTTTTAATTGGATCCTTTGGTGTTTTGGAGACTTGTTTCTTGACTTCTTTGTAAATTTTGGAGATTAGCCCTCTGTCAGATGGAGGGTTAGTGAATATATTTTTCCATTCTGTGGCCTGCCTTTTTGTCTTTTTGACTGTGTCCTTTGCCTTACAGAAGCATTTTAGTTTCAGAAGGTCCCATTTGTTAATTGTCGATCTCAGTGACTGTGCCACTGGTGTTATGTTTAGGAAGTGGTCTCCTGCACCAACTCGTTGAAGAGTATCTCCCACTTTCTCTTCTAAAAGTTTCAGTGTGGCTGGATTTATGTTGAGATCTTTGGTCCATTTGGACTTAAGTTTTGTACAAGGCGATAAACCTGGATCTATCTGCAGTCTTCTGCATACCAGTACCCAGTTATGCCAGCACCATTTGTTGAAGATGCTTTCTTTTTTCCATTGTACAGTTTTAGCTTCTTTGTCAAAAATCAAGTGTTCTTAGGTGTGTGGGTTAAAATTAGGGCTTTCTATTCGGTTCCATTGGTCTACCTGCCTATTTTTGTGCCAATACCAAGCTGTTTTCAGGACTATAGCTCTATAATAGAGCTTGAAGTCAGGTATGGTGATGCCTCCTGAAGTTCTTTTATTGTATAGGGATATTTTGGCTATTCTGGGCCTTTTGTTTTCCATATAAAGTTGATTAATGTTCTTTCCAGGTCCTTGAAGAATTGTGATGGAATTTTGATAGGGATTGCATTGAATCTATAGACTCCTTTTGGCAAGATTGCCATTTTTATTAAGTTGATCCTACCAATCCAAGAGCATGGGAGATCTTTCCATTTTCTGGTATCTTCTTTGATTTCTTTCTTTAAAGACACAAAGTTCTTGATATACAGGTCTTTCACTTCCTTGGTTAACATTATCCCCAGATATTTGATGCTGTTTTTGACTATTGTAAAAGGTGATGTTTCTCTGATTTCTTTCTCAGTCACTTCATCATCTGTATATACTAGGGCCACTGATTTTTTTGAGTTTAACTTGTATCCTGCCACATTTCTGAAGGTGTTTATCAGCTCTAGGAGTAACCTTGTGGAGTTTTATCGGTCACTTATGTAAACTATCATATCATCTCCAAATAGTGAAAGTTTGACTTCTTCTTTTCATATTTGTATCCCCTTTATCTCCTTTTGTTGTCTTATTGCTGTAGCTAGAACATCAAGTACAATATTGAAGAGATATGGAGAGAGTGGACAGCCTTGTCTTGTTCCTGATTTTAGAGGAATTGCTTTGAGTTTCTCTCCATTTAGTTTGATGTTAGCTGTTGGTTTACTGTATATTGCTTTTATTATATTCAGGTACGTTCCTGTTATCCCTGATCTCTCTAGGATCTTTATCATGAAGGGGTGCTGGATTTTGTCAAAGGCTTTTTCAGCATCTAGTGAGATGATCATGTGGTTTTTCTTTCGCAGATTGTTAATATGGTGGATTACATTGACAGATTTTCTAATGTTGAACCATCCCTGCATTCCTGGAATGAAGCCTACTTGATCATGGTGGGTGATTTTTCTGATGTGTTGTTGAATCCGGTTTGCGAGTATTTTATTGAGTATTTTTGCATCAATGTTCATGAGGGAAATTGGTCCATAGTTCTCTTTCTTAGTTTTGTCTTTGTGTGGCTTGGGTATCAAGGTAATTGTAGCCTCCTAGAAAGAGTTTGGCAGTAAGCCTCCTGCTTCTATTGTGAGGAGTACTTTGAGGAGTATTGGAATTAGCTCTTCTTTGAATTGCTGGTAGAATTCTGCACTGAAGCCATCTGGGCCTGGGCCTTTTTTGTTTGGGAGACTTTTGATGACTGCTTCTATTTCATTAGGGGTTATAGGTCTGTTTAGATAATTTATCTGTTCTTGATTTAGTTTTGGCAAGTGATATCTATCCAGGAAATTGTCCATTTACTTTAAATTTTCAAATTTTGTGGAGTACAGATTTTCAAAGTATGCCCTGATGATTCTCTTGATTTCCTCAGAGTCCGTTGTTATGTCCCCTTTTTCATCCCTGATTTTGTTAATTAGCGTGCTCTCTCTCTGTCTTTTGGTTAGTTTGGACAGAGGTTTGTCTATTTTGTTGATTTTCTCAAAGAACCAACTCTTTGTTTCATTGATTCTTCTCAGTGTCTTCCTGGTTTCTTCTTGATTGATTTCAGCCCTTAATTTGATTATTTCCTGGCATCTGCTCCTCCTGGGGGGAGTTTGCTTCTTTTTGTTTTAGAACATTCAGCTGTGCTATTATTTCTCTAGTATGACTGTTCTCCAGTTTTATCATGTGGGCACATAGTGCTATAAGGTTTTATCTCAGTACTGCTTTCAAAGTATCCCATAAGTTTGTGTATGTTTTGTCTTCATTCTCATTGAAATCAAGGAAGTCTTTAATTTCTTTTTTTATTTGTTCCTTTACCCAGGGATGGTGCAATTGTGCATTGTTCAATCTCCATGAGTTTGTAGGTTTTCTGCTATTCGTGTTATTGTTGAATTCTAATGTTAATGCATTGTGGTCTGATAAGATGCAGGAGGTTATTCCAAATTTTTTGTATGTTTCCTATTATGTGGTCAATTTTGGAGAAGGTTCCATGTGGTGCCGAGAAGAAGGTATATCCCTTTGTATTTGGGTGGAATGTTCTATGGATGTCTGTTAAACACAGTTGGGTCATAACTTCTATTAATTCTTTTGTTTCTTTGTTAAGTTTCTGTCTGGAGGTCCTGTCTAGCGGTGAGAGCAGAGTGTTGAAGTCTCTTACTATTAGTGTGTGAGATTTTATGTGCATTTTGAGCTTTAGTAATGTTTCTTTCACGAATGTAAGTGCCTTTGTATTTGGGGCGTAGATGTTTAAAATTGAGACTTCGTCATGATGTATTTTTCCTTTGATGAATATGAAGTGCCCTTCTTCAACTCTTTTGATTGATTTTAATTTGAAGTCTAATTTGTTAGATACTAGGACTGCTACACCCGCTTGTTTCTTGGGGCCGTTTGATTGGAAGATCTTTTCCCATCCCTTTACTCTGAGATAACGTCTGTCTTTGATATTGAGATGTGTTTCTTGTATGCAGCAGAAGGAAGGGTTCTGTCTTCCTATCCATTCTGCTAGTCTGTGTCTTTTTATTGGCAAGTTGAGGCCGTTGACATTGAGGGATATTAACGACCATTGATTGGTGATCCTTGTTTGCTCTTGATTTATTGTTAGTGAAGTTATTTTGTGTAGTTTCTCCTCCCTTTTTCTTTTAGTGTTTTGTAAAGTATGATTATATATTGCCTGTGTCTTTGTGAATGTAGTTATCTTCCTTGGCTCTAGGTTTTCCTTCTACCATTTTCTGTAGAGTTGGATTCATGGATACGTATTGTTTAAATCTGGCTTTGTCATGGAATATTTTGTTTTCTCCATCTATGGTAATTGAGAGCTTTGCTGGATATAGTAGTCTGGGCTGGCATCCTTGGTCCCTTAGCGTTTGTAGGACATCTGACCAGGATCTTCTGGCTTTCATCGTTTCCATTGAGAAGTCAGGTGTAATTCGGATAGGTCTGCCTTTGTATGTTACTTGGCCTTTTTCTTTAGCTGCTCTTAATATTTTCTCTTTACTCTGTAGGTTTGATGTTTTGATTATTATATGGAGAGGTGACTTCTTTTTCTGGTCAAGCCTATTTGGTGTTCTGTAAGATTCTTGTACTTTCATAGGCATATCTTTCTTTAGGTTAGGGAAGTTTTCTTCTATGATTTTGTTGAATATGTTTTCTGTACCTTTAAGTTGAATTTCTTCACCTTCTTCTATACCTATTATTCTCAGGTTTGGCTTCTTCACGGTGTCCCATATTTCCTGGATATTTTGTGTTAAGGATTTGCTGGTTTTGAGATTTTCTTTGTTTGACGACTCTATATCCTCTAATGAGTCTTCAACTCCTGAGATTCTCTCTTCTATCTCTTGTATTCTATTGGTGATACTTGCATCTGTAGTTCCAGATCATTTACCGAGCTTTTCTATTTCCAACATCCCTTCATTCTGTGTTTTCTTTATCGTTTCTCTTTCAGCTTTCCATCCTTCAACTGTTTGAGCTGTTTCCTTAATTTTTTGGTTGTTTTTTCTTGGTGCTCTTTAGATTCTTTGAGAGATTTGTTTATTTCTTGAATTTTTCTCCCATTTCATGGATTTTTTGTTTGTTTTTTTCTTCTATTTCTTTAAGGGATTTCCTCGTTTCTTCTTTGAGGGTCTCCATCATCTTCATGAAATAATTTTTAAGGTCTGTCTCCTCTTCTTCGTCTATGTAGTGCTTTTCGGGTCTTCCTTGTGTTGGATCCCTGGATTCTGGTGGGGTCATGTTGGTGTTTCTATTGCTGAGTGATCTCTTATTCTGTCTTCTTCCCATCTCTTCTTCCAGTGGGTGCTGGTGGGGTCTTTCCATCTCCACTGGTCTCCTTCCTTCCTGCAGCTGAAGCTGGGGATGCTGAAGCTGGACTCAATGGGGTTGGGGTCTTGGAGGGGCTGATGTCTTTCCTGAAGCTGTACTCCCTGGGGTTGGGGTCTTGGAGGGGCTGATGTCTTTCCTGAAGCTGGACTCGCTTGGATTGGGGTCCTGTAGGGGCTGATGTCTTTCCTGAAGCTGGACTCGCTGGGGTTGGGGTCTTGGAGGGGCTGATGTCTTTCCTGTGTGGGCGTGTCTTCTGGATGTAGGAATCGGCCCCGAAGATCTAGGGGTATGGGTGATGGGTGGGCTGTCCCCTCCGATGACCCAATCTGACCTGAAGCAGGACTAGCTGGGGTTGGGGTAAGTTCTTGAATACTAACGATACAACAAAGTGTGAGAATCTCTACTTGTAAATTCTAAAAATTAACAACATAACACTCTTTGAGAAAATACATGTGTAACATCTTGAAACCTAATGATACAACACTGTGAGAGAATCTGCATGTGTGACTTCTTAAAAACAAAAGATACAATACTATGTGGGTATCTATTTTCTTAACTTCTTGAAAACTAATGATACAGCCCTGTCTGAGAATCAGGTAGTGAAATCTAACAATACAACTCTGGGTTCTAAATTGAATGGATAACTTGTTGAAAACTATCGAAAATACTCTGAGTGAGAAACTACATTTGTAAGTTCTGGAAAACTAACGAAACAACACTGTCTTAGTATCTACACGTGTAATTTATTGAAAACTAACGAAACAACACTGTGTGAGACTCTATAAGTGTAACTTCTTGAAAACTGTCTTGAGAATGTACACGTGTAACTTCTTTAAAACAGAGGATACAACACTGTGTTAGAATCTATAAGCTTAACTTCTTGAAAAATAACAATACAACACTCTCTGAGAATCTACAACTCTGTGTGAGAATGTATGAGTATAATTTCTTGAAAGCTAACGAAACAACACTTTCTGAGAATCTTCACGTGTATCTTATAAAAAAGTAATGATACAACACTGTGTTTGAATCTATATGTGTAACCTCTTGAAAACTAAGGATACAACACTGTCTTGAGAATCTACCCATGTAACTCTTGAAAACAAAAGATACAACACTGTGTGAGAATCTATAAGTTTAAATTCTTGAACACTAATGAAACAATACTGGCTCAGAATCTACACGTTTAAATTATTGAAATGTAAAGATACAAAACTGTGTGAAAAATTACACGTGTATCATATTGAAAAGTATCGATACATCCCTGTGTTTGAATCTATATGTGTAACTTCTTGAAAATAAAGGACTCAACACTGTCTGAGAATCTACACTTGTAACTAATGAAAAATTAACCAAACAACACTGTCTGAGAATCTACACTTTTAACTCATTGAAAACTAACGATACAACACTCTGTGAGAAACTACATGTGTAACTACTTGAAAACTAATAATACAACACGGTGTTTTTATGTATACCCCTAAATTCTTGAAAATAAATGACACACCCTGTCCGCGAATCTATACTGTAACTTCTTGAAAACTAATGATGCAACACTGTGTGAGAAAGTACGTGTGTAACATACTGAAAACTAACGATACAGCACTGTGTGAGAATCGATATTCGTAACTTTTTGAAATCTAACAATACAACACTGTGTGAGTATCGACAAGTGTAACTTCTTGAAAACTAATGATACAACACAGTGTGAGAATCTTCATGTGTACCTTATAAAATTTAACCACACAACACTGTTTGAAAAACTACATGTGTAACATTTTGAAAATTAATGATACAACACTGTGAGAGAATTTATATATGCAACTTCTTAAAAAGAAACAATATAACACTGTGTGAGTATTTATGTGTGTATGTTCTTGAAAACTAATTATACACCACCAATGAATATATTCAATGCAATAAGGAAAACAATATATTTATTTACCAGAGAGAGTAGCACAAGCTAGGAGTTAGAAGCATGGCTGGATTCAAAGACAAAATGGAGGCTCCTTTTCCTTTCAATTTTTTTATATCTACCTGTGTTAATTTACTTGTCCCCACCCTCATACGCGGATAGCTTTGTGGTTTTACTCCTACAATTCCCCTTTTATTCTAAATAGAATATTTAAATTTGATACACACTCAAGCATATACAACATGTTTACATAGATATAATTAAGTTAAAATCTACTTATTCTGCCAGGCGTTGGTGGCACACACCTTTAATCCCAGCACTCGGGAGGCAGAGGCAGGCGGATCTCTGTGAGTTCGAGGCCAGCCTGGTCTACAGAGTGAGTTCCAGGACAGCCTCCAAAACAATACAGAGAAACCGTGTCTCAAAAAACCAAAAAAATAATCTACTTATCCTAAGCTAAAGATAACTATTCCACATAAATTCTAAACTTATCTGAAACGGATGAATAGGTCTGAACACCTCCTTAGAATCCCAACCCTACATTAATTGCAAATTAACACTAACATGTGTAAACTCTCCTCTAATATCAATATTAGGGAGAAGAGACTTAGAATTCTCAAATTTACTTTCTCCTGAAGTTGGACGATGACATTCATGGTTACCCGTGAGAAGAAATTGTTAGCGTAACAAGATTCTTAAGTAGGTCAGTTAATCTCTGTTTGGCAGGAGAGGCTTGACTGAAGTTCTGGATTAGAGTTCTAATTTTGTTTGAAGCTCTTGTCTGCAGCTCTGATAAGACTGTAGAAGATGCACTGTATCATTTCCTGGGTCTGGAGATGTGTCTAGTGATGCAGTTCCAAGCTGTTTTCAGGATGGTGCTTGTCAGGTGGCATCGATGATGGCGGGCAGTTTAGATATATCCAGGCAATCAGGAGGAGTCGAGGAGGTGAATCCATATCCTCTTTCTGAAGCAGTTGAAGATCGCTGTCAAATAATCCCTTTATCTCTGGAAAACTGAAATATTAATGTTAGCACAGAAATGTT
>NW_024435022.1:0-3384 GCF_017639785.1 Mesocricetus auratus | reverse complement strand
GATGAGCTACATATAGAACTTTGCTTCTTGCTAAACTGTTTTCCTTTTAGCATTTGTGTTAGTGTTGGTTGTGTTGTTGCTTTTGTTTTGTTTCAGACAACATAATACATATACATACATTAAAGAAGCCCTCAGAAAATGGAAAGATATCCCATGCTCTTGGATAGGCAGCATCAATGTAGTAAACCCTCCCTAAAGCAATCTACAGATTCAATGCAATCCCCATTAAAATACCAGCACAATTCTTCACAGACCTTGAAAGAAAAATAATCAATTTTGTATGGAAAAACAAAAGACCCAGGATGGGCAAAACAACCTTACTCAACAAAGCAACATCTGGAGGCATGACCAACCCCATCCTCAAGCTCTATTATAGAGCTTTAGTCCTAAAACCAGTTTGATATTGGCACAAAAATAGACAGGTGGAACAATGGAATCCAATTGTACACAATGATATTAACTCATATATGTACAAACATCTTTTATAGCTTCTTATCAAAGATCAGATTGCTGGTTAAGGGATCTTTTTCTAAAAGACCATTTCAGAAAAAAGAATAAAAGACCATTTAAGGCACCTGGTTTCTATTGTTCTTCAAGAAAAGCACCACGGTTTTCTGTTTAGAATTTGTTAGTGCTTTTTGACAGTTTCTCACTATATGGACCAGGTTGGCCTGAAACTTACAGAAATCTTCTTGCCTCAGCATCTGGAATGCTAAAACGAATAAGAGTATGTAACCCATGCAGGATGACAAAAGGGTATTAATAAAGATTAGTCTTTGTTTGCTTTGCTGATGATTTCACTTTGAGATATAGTTTCCATCTTACTCTTGATGATTCTAAAATACTTGCTAGGGAGGACTCCAGGTTCCTGCCACCCATCTCGGCACTTTCTCATCTGCAAAATATTCATGGGGTGTGTTTTTGTTTAGTGTTTGGTTTTCTTTGTTGTTTTTTTGAGACAAAAGCTACTACTTTTATAGCCTTTGGCTACTCTAAAACTCACTACTTACTCAAATACCCACACACAATAAACACACAACAAAACACACACACACACTAAAATCATACACACTAATATATACATGTATATACTGTGCATGAAAATTCACATAAAAATCAATCTATACACAGATGGAATATTAATTTTGAAATTAGTGTTTTTGTTTTAACAGTATTGGTCAGATTCAATCAGTCTGCTGTAGAATAAAATAAATCAATCATTAACTGGATTTAGTGGGAGGAGACATAGGAGTCTTTTGGCAGAGGAGTGGGGCTTCCTGGGGAGGAGGCAGTTGGAAGGTGTATAAAATGTTAGACTCTCAGAGTCCTGGCACCTGGAGTCACTGATTGTCTGTGCTGAGGAGTCCTGAGCCTGGAGTCTCAGCTTGGCCCTGCTGACAATAGGAGCTCTAAACGTGGGTCCATATCAGGTAAGTCACTCAGCCCCATTGGAAGTATTTGTACATACTTGCCTAACCTTTAACCAACTAAGCTACATTTCCAGATAATGGCTTTAAAATTCAAAGGACACATTTCAACATTTTTACATCAGGTGTAGGTTTGTTTTAATAAGAAATGAGCATTCATAGGAATGTATTAGTTTCTTTGGTTCATTTGAGCTTTTGGAGACCGGTTTAAAATAGGCAAGGATAATCTTGAACTCTACAGTCATTGACCTTGTCCAGGTTTTTACACTCATTATGGAATTGGACTTAGTATCCTCTTATATTTTAATACCAATTTAAAGTATAAACCAAACTTTAAAATATTTGTAAATTTTCTTTACTCATCTCCTTTCTTCCTCTAGACCCCAATGCATCACAGAAAAATCTTTGTCCTTGTAGCCTCTGTACACTTGGTTTCTCATCTAAGATTCTCAATTTAGAAGTAGCATGAACTGAAAGGCAATTCACAAATTCAACTCACTCCTTCCTAATAGGTTTCAGTTTGGTGAAAATACAATAAGGGTGGGTTGGGTGTATGCTATCAACAGTGTATTTTCTTAAGCAAAAGGAAAGATGGTCAGGGTCATTTCTTGTAAAAAGTTTCAGGTCAGTCTTTATGCTCCTGAATACTTCCAAATAGAACATGGGTAGGTGTCCCGCGCTACCGTCTCGCCAGCAAGAACGACGCAGAACACTCGGATCCTTCTGCAGTAAAGCTTTAATGCATCTTGAGAGATAGATGATCAGCTTCTTAGAGGGAGACCCCAAGCTAAGAAACCCAGCCCCTTATATAAGCCTAGGAGCTCCGAGTGAGACGTGTAGAGCCGGGATTGGTGGTTTGCACATCACCCCAGATGACGCCACGGGAGAGGCACAGCTTAAACGGTTAACTCCAACTGACAGCAGATGTCAGCGCCATCTTCTAACGGTTAACTCCAACTGACAGCAGATGTCAGCGCCATCTTCTAACGGCAATAGCGATAGCGAGGGCGGCTCCTCACATCTCCCCCTATTCATTTATTTTTGAAGCAATAGGACACCCACAACTTTGGAGTGGAGATAGAGGTCAAATCCCCATGTGCAAATTCGGAACATGTACAAAGCTCCTCTCCAGGGTCTTATCCCCAGAGAGAGCCCTGACCAGTCCGATGTCGTTTTTCTGGGGGAAGGAGATCATGACATAGAACCTTCATGCAAGATGACTTATCTCCCAGGAGAAAGTCGTTATACCGCAGACCTCTCCTGTGCAGTGCTTAGCCTTGCAACTCCTTGGGCTGCTGAAGCCTACCCACTCTATCCCGTGCAATGAGACTAGCCTCGTGGGGTGCAAGAGCTGGGAGGCCAGCGACCTATTGCTTTAACATGGTTAACCAAATGTCAGGGGAGGCTCCGTGTTCTAAGGCAGCAAGTGCTTGTGCCACCACCACTTTGTCTCTTTTGTTTGGGCTCTGAGCTTACACACCATCCAAAGCATCAACACTATTCCACAGCAGAGAACTAGGCTAAATGATCCTACCCCCACCCATTCCTTAAAATAAGAAAATGCAGATGAAATCCAGGAGGAGAGGCCTTCCATCAGAGAAAGATCCAGATGCGTCGAATTCACTTGCAGGATCGCCATTCTCAACTCACGGAGTGTCTGCTCAAACTCAAAAGTCCAATTCTGTAATAAATGTTGAGACAGAGCTTGTGACAGGTTAGCTGCTCTTGTAAAATTCTCATATTGTACTGAAGTGACACAAAGGCCAGGCAACTTTTGTTCACATCCCAATTGGGCCATCTGCCACAATATATCCAATTGTTCCTGAACCAAATTAATCTGTTGGTTTACCAACATCAGGCCTCCTTGTATCTGAGAATTGGCAGTGGCCTGTTTATCTAGGACCATGGTCACAGTGGCCTATAGTTCATTAATGGTTTGAGTTGTCTGCACAGTAGA
>NW_024435021.1:0-27691 GCF_017639785.1 Mesocricetus auratus | reverse complement strand
ACTAACAATAGGAGCCAAGCACCCCAGACTCCAGATCTTCTCTCCCACCAACGAGACCAGGAAACGAGAGGAGGCTGGGAGTCCAGGGAAGCAGCGGTTCCACCAGCAGCATCAGGTAAACAGGCCGGCTTCCCGGCCTGAGTTCCAGTGCCTGCAGATCGCCTGGGAACTGCACAGAGCTCCTACCTCAGCGGGAGCCAAGAACCCCAGACTACAGATCTTCTCTCCCACCAACAAGACCAGGAAACGAGAGGAGGGTGGGAGTCCAGGGACACAGCGGTTCCTACAGCAGCATCAGGTAAACAGGCCAGCTTCCCGGCCTGAGTTCCAGTGCCTGCAGATCGCCTGGGAACTGCACAGAGCTCCCAATCCCGGCGGGAGCCAAGGACCACAGACTCCAGATCTTCTCTCCCACCAACGGACCAGGAAACCGGAGGAGGCAGGGAGACCAGGGGAGTAGCTGTTCTGGATCAGGTACAATAGGACCCAGCATAGGGTCTAGAGGAACAGGTAGGAGGCTAAGCACCTCAGATTCCTGTTCTTCTCCACCCACAGTACCATCATTTGGACAAGGAATAGAAGAACCACCAGATTATTGGACTTGCTAGCACCCACCAAAAGGGAACTCTGGTCCCCAGACCAGTAAGAGGCTCTTTCTGCACCCACTAGAAGAAGAGATGGGAAAGAGACAATACAAAAATACACTCAGCAACAGAAAAACAAATATGACACCGCCAGATTCTAGAGACTCCACACCAGCAAGACCCCAAAATTCCAATACGAACGAAGCAGAGGAGAACGACCTTAAAAGCACTTTCATGAAAATGATAGAGGCCCTAAAAGAGGATATAGGAAAATCCCTCAAAGAAATGGAAGAAAAAACAAACCAAAAAATGCAAGAAAAGGAAGAAAAAACAAACCAAAAAATGCAAGAATTGGAAGAAAAAACAAACCAAAAAAGGCAGGAAATGGAAGAAGAAATGAAGCAAAAAATGCAAGAAATGGAAGAAAGAACAAAGCAAAAAATTCATAAAAGGCAACAAATGGACGAAAAGATAAACAGAAAATTGCAAGAAGCAATGCAAACACTGCAAGGGTTGAAAACTGAAATAGAGACATTAAAAAAAACACAATCTGAAAAAGGCAGAAAATAGAAAAGCTGGACAAACAGTCAGGCACTACCAATACAAGCATTACCAACAGAATAGAAGAGATGGAAGAGAGAATCTCAAGTATTGAAGATACGCTAGGAGAAATGGATTTATCAACCAAAGAAAACCTTATATCCAAAAAATCCTTAACACAAAATATCCAGGAAATATGGGACACCATGAAAAGACCAAACCTAAGAATAATAGGTATAGAAGAAGGAGAAGAAATCCACTTCAAAGGGGCAGAAGGCATATTCAACAAAATCATAGAAGAAAACTTTCCCAACCTTAAGAAAGACATGCCAATGAAGGTACAAGAAGCCTACTGAACACCAAATAGAGTGGACCACAAAAAAAATCCCCTCACCACATAATAACCAAGACCCCAAACATACAGAATAAAGAAAAATATTAAGAGCAGCTAAGGAAAAAGGTCAAGTAACATATAAAGGCAGACCTATCAGAATTACACATGATTTCTACATGGAAACTCTGAAAGCCAGAAGGTCCTGGATAGATATTCTACCTACACTAAGAGACCATGGATGCCATCCCAGACTACTATACCCGGCAAAGTTCTCAATCATTATAGACGGAGAAAACAAGATATTCCATGACAAAACTAGATTCAAGCAATATGTGTCCACTAACCCAGCCCTACATAAAATTTTGCAAGGAAAACTCCAACCCAAGGAAGCTAACTACAACCAGAAAAACATAAGCATTAGAGAATCCCTCTCTACCAACAGCCAAAAGAACAAAGGGGTGAAATTCCACATATAATTCCACCAACAACAACCATCGCAAATCGAAGAAGGATGAGCAATCAATGGTCATTAATATCCCTAAATATTAATGGCCTTAACTCACCCATAAAAAGATATAGACTAGCAGAATGGATTCGAAGACAGAACCCTTCCTTCTGCTGCATACAAGAAACACACCTCACCCTCAAAGACAAACATTACCTGAGAGTTAAAGGTTGGGAAAAAATTTTCAATCAAATGGACCCAAGAAACAAGCAGGGGTAGCAATCCTAATATCTAACAAACTAGTCTTTAAAATAAAATCAATCAAAAAAGATGAAGGAGGTCATTACATACTCATCACAGGTGAAACCCACCAAGATGAAGTGTATATCCAGAACATTTATGCCCCCAATACAAAGGCATCCACATTCGTTAAAGAAATATTATTAGAACTTAAATCTCTTCTAAAGCCCCACACAGTTATAGTGGGAGATTTCAACACACCACTCTCACCACTAGACAGGAATAACAGACAGAAACTCAACAAAGAAGCAAAGGGTCTAATAGAAGTAATGACCCAACAGGGATTAACAGATATCTATAGAACATTTCATCCACATAAAAAAGAACATAACTTTTTCTCACCACCACATGGAACCTTCTCAAAAATCGACCTCATACTTGGCAACATATCAAACCTCAGCAGCTACAAAAAAATTGGAATAACTCCATGCATCTTATCAGACCACCATGCATTAAACTTAGAATTCAACAACAACACAAATTACAGAATACTTACAAACCCATGGAAATTGAATAATGCTCAACTGCACCATCCGTGGGTCAAAGACGAAATAAAAAAAGAAATTAAAGACTTCCTCTAATTCAATGAGAATGAAGACACAACATACCCAAACCTATGGGACACTTTGAAAGCAGTGCTACGGGGGAAGTTCATAGCACTAAGCGCTCACATGAAGAAACAGGAGAACAGTTATACCAGAGAATTAACATCATAGCTGAAAGCTCTATAACACAAAGAAGCAAACTCCCCCAGGAGGAGTAGACGCCAGGAAATAATCAAATTCAGGTCTGAAATCAATAAAGTAGAAACCAGGGTAACAATACAAAGAACCAATGCAACGAAGAGTTGGTTCTTTGAGAAAATCAACAAGATAGACAAACCTTTGTCCAAACTTACCAAACAGCAGAGAGTGAACACGCAAATTACCAAAATCAGAAATGAAAAGGGGGACATAACAACAGACTCTGAGGAAATCCAGAGAATCATTAGGTCATACTTTGAAAACCTATACTCCACAAAATTCGAAAATTTAAATGAAATGGATGACTTCCTGGACAGCTATCATTTGCCAAAACTAAATCAAGAACAGATAAGCAATTTAAATAGACCTATAACCCCTATGGAAATAGAAGCTGTCATCAAAAGTCTCCCAACAAAAAAAAGTCCAGGTCCAGATTGCCTCAGTGAAGCATTCTACCAGAAATTCAAAGAATAGCTTATACCAATTCTTCTCAAAGTGTTCCACACAATAGAAGCAGAAGGGTCTTTGCCAAAATCTTTCTCTGAGGCTTCAATAACCTTGATCCCCAAGCCACACAAAGATACAACTAAGAAAGAGAACGTCAGACCAATATCCCTCATGAACATTGATGCAAAAATACTCAATAAAATACTGGCAAATCGGATCCAAGAACACATCAAAACAATCATTCACCACGATCAAGTAGGTTTCATCCCAGGGATGCAGGGATGGATCAACATACGAAAATCCATCAACGTAATCCACCATATAAACAAGCTGAAAAACAAAAATCACATGATCATCTCACTAGATGCTGAAAAAGCCTTTGACAAAATCCAACACCCCTTCATGATAAAGGTATTGGAGAGAGCTGGGATAACAGGGACATACTTAAACATAATAAAAGCTATATACAGTAAACCAACAGCCAACATCAAACTAAATGGACAGGAACTCAACTCAATTCCTCTAAAATCAGGAACAAAACAGGGCTGTCCAATCTCTCCATACCTTTTCAACATGGTACTTGAAGTTCTAGCTATTGCCATACGACAACAAAGGGGGATCAAGGGGATACAAATTGGGAAGGAAGAGGTCAAACTTTCACTGTTTGCAGACGATATGATAGTTTACATCAATGACCCAAAGAACTCTACCAGGGAACTCATACAGCGGATTAACACCTTCAGCAAAGTGGCAGGCTACAAGGTCAACTCAAGAAAATCAGTAGTCCTACTATATACAGATGATAAAAGGGCTGAAAGAGAAATCAGAGAAACATCACCCTTTACAATTGCCACAAACAACATAAAATACCTTGGGGTAACGCTAACCAAACAAGTGAAAGACCTGTATCGTAAGTACTTTGAATCTTTAAAGAAAGAAATTAAAGAAGCCCTCAGAAAATGGAAAGATCTCCCATGCTCTTGGATAGGTAGGATCAATGTAGTAAAAATGGCAATCCTGCCAAAAGCAATCTACAGATTCAATGCAATCCCCATAAAAATCCCAGCACAATACTTCACAGAACTTGAAAGAACAATAAACAATTTTGTATGGAAAAACAAAAGACCCAGGATAGCCAAAACAACCCTGTTCAACAAGGCAACGTCTGGAGGCATCACCATCCCTGACCTCAAGCTCTATTACAGAGCTATAGTCCTGAAAACAGCTTGGCATTGGCACAAAAATAGACAGGTAGACCAATGGAATCGAATTGAAAACCCGAGTATTAACCCACACACGTATGAACATCTGATCTTTTACAAAGAAGCTAAAAATATACAATGGAATAAAGAAAGCATCTTCAACAAATGGTGCTGGCATAACTGGAGACTGAAATGTAGAAGAATGCGGATCGATCCATGTTTATCGACATGCACAAAACTTAAGTCCAAATGGATCAAAGACCTCAACATAAATCCAGCCATACTGAACCTCTTAGAAGAGAAAGTGTGTGGTACCCTTGAACGAATTGGTACAGGAGACAGCTTCCTGAACATAACACCAGTAGCACAGACAGTGAGACCAACAATTAATAAATGGGACCTACTGAAACTGAGAAGCTTCTGTAAGGCAAAGGACACAGTCAGCAAGGCAAAAAGGCAGCCCACAGAATGGGAGAATATATTCACTAATCCCACATCTGACAGAGGGCTGATCTCCAAAATTTACAGAGAACTCAAGAAGCAAATCTCCAAAACACCAAAGGACCCTATTAAAAATTGGGCTGCAGAACTAAATAGAGAGTTTTCAACAGAAGAGTCTAAAATGGCTGAGAGGCACTTGAGAAAGAGCTCAACATCCTTAGCCATCCGGGAAAAGCAAATCAAAACAACTCTGAGATACCATCTCACTCCTGTCAGAATGGTTAAAATCAAAAACACCAATGACAATTTATGCTGGAGAGGATGTGGTGAAAGTGGGACACTCCTCCATTGCTGGTGGGAGTGCCAACTGGTTCAGCCACTTTGGAAATCAGTATGGAGATTCCACAGAAAAATTGGAATAAACCTACCACAAGACCCAGCAACTCCACTCTTAGGCATATATCCAAAAGATGCCCATTCATACAACAAAGATGTCTGTTCCACTATGTTCATAGCAGCTTTATTTGTAATAGCCAGAACTTGGAAGCAACCTAGATGTCCCTCACCCGAAGAGTGGATAGAGAAAATGTGGTACATCTACAAAATGGAGTACTATTCAGCAGAAAAAAATAATGGAATCATGAGATTTGCAGGCAAATGGATGACACTAGAAGAAACCATCCTGAGTGAGGTAACCCAGTCACAAAAAGAGAAACATGGCATGTACTCTCTTATATATGAATTTTAAACATAGATCTGGGGAGTGCCAGCCTACAATCCTATGGCCAGAGAGTCTGGGAAACAGAAACTTCATTTAGTGGCTGATCGAAGAAGAGGCAGACTCACTTGTTTAAGTACTGAGCTGAACTCAAGAAAGCCAGTAACAGAGAGGGAGGACTGATGATCAAGGAGATTAAGACTGGGCTGGTTTAACCCCCAGAAACAGCTGACCAGACAAAGTTTAACTCTTGAATCTCAGGCATCAGCCTGGGAATCCAGCATGGGACTGATCAAGAACCCCTGTATCTGGGTGTCAATGAGGAGGCCTAGGGAATCTATTGAGCCTTGGGTAGCAGATCTGTACCCATCCCAAGTATACACACAGACTTTGGACTCCCATAGAACAATGTGAGGTGCACTCTCACACTGAACTCTTGGGGAAGGGTCTAGGCCCTGCCCTATATGAAATGACAGACTATGGACACCCCCATTTAGGGCCTCACCCTCCCTGGGGGAATGAGGGGATAACGGGGGGTTTGGGGGGGAGGGCACAGAAAAGGGGAGGGAATGGGAGAGGGACCTGGAACTGACTTGTGAAGCAACCTTGTTTCTCATCTAAATTTAAACTGGAAAATAAAATTAAAAAATGTTATACCATTAAAAGAAAGAAAACTAACAATAAAACACTGTGTGAGAATCTATATGTGTATCTAATTGAGTATTAACATAAACACTGTGTAAGAATCTTCACGTGTAACTTATTGAAAACAGACTATAAAGCACAGTGTTGGAAACTACATGCATAAGTCCTTGTTGTAAGAAACTACATGTGTAACTTCTTTGAATCTAACGATACAACTCTTTGTGAGATTTTATATGTGTATCTCTCGAAAACTAATGATACATCACTGTGTGAGAAACTACATTAGTAACTTCTTGAAAAGTAATGATACAACCAACACGTGTAACTTACTAAAAACTATGGATACAAGCCAGTGTGAGAATCTACAAGTGTAACTTCCTGAAAACTAACGATATAAAACGGTGTGAGAATCTATAAGCATAACTTCTTGAAAATTAACGGTACAACACTGTGTTATAATCTACATCCATAACTTCTTTAAAACAAACTATATAAAAATCTCTGAGAAATTCATGCGTAATTTCACGAAAAGTGTGAGAATCTATACGCAAACTGATTGAAAACTAACTGTACAAAACTCTATGCATACCTCCATACATAACTACTTGAAACCTAACTGGTAAGGTTAGGGTTAGGGTTAGTGTAAGGATGAGGGTTACAGTTAGAGTTAGGGTAGTGTTAGTGTTAAGGTTGAAGTTTAGGGTTAAGGATAGTGTAAGGTTAGGTAAGGGTTAGGGTTAGGTTTAGGTTTAGGATTATGGTTAGTATTAAGGTTTGGGATAGGGTTAGTGTTAGTTATAGATTTATGGTTAGGGTTGATAACCTTCATGTGTAACTTCCTAAAAAATGATACAACACTGTGTGAGAAACGTCATGCGTAACTTCTTGAAAACTAACGATACAAAACAGTCCGAGTGTCTATATACGTAACTTCTTGGAAACTATCGAAACAACTCTCTGTGAGAATCTATGTTTGAAACTTCTTGAAACCTAACGAAATAACTGTGTGTGATGAACAACATTAGTAACTTCTTGAAAACTAACGATACAATACTGTGTGAGAATCTACAAGTGTGACTTCTTGAAAGCAAATGACACAGAATTGTGTGAGAATCTATTGAAAATTAACGATACAACACTATGCTGTTATCTACATGTATAACATATTGAAAACTAACGATACAACCCTCAACATCTTGAAAATTAACTCTGTGTGTGAAAAATTCTATTAGTAACTTCTTGAAAACTAACGATACAACTCTGTGTGAGATCTAAGCATGTAAATTCTTGAAAACAAGTGATACAAAACTTGTGAGGAACTATGTGTTTAACTTCTTGAAAACAAAGGATACAACACTTTGTGAGAATCTAAAAGTGTAACTTCTTGAAAACAAATCACACAATACTTTGAGAGAAAAATGTGTTTAAATTCTTGAAAGTAAATGATACAACAATGTGTGAGTATCTACAAGTGTAATATCTTGAAAACAAACCACACAAGAATGTATGACACGTGTAACATCTTGAAAACAATACACACAACACTGTGTGAGAAACTACGTGTTTAATTTTTTGAAAACTAACGATCCAACACTGGTGAGAATCTATATTTCATGAAAACTAACGATACAACTGTGTGTGAGGATCTATATTCTTAACTTATTGAAAACTAACCGTACAACACTGTGTGAAAATCTACACGTGTATCTTATTGAAAAATAAAGATACAACCCTGTGTGAGAATATACAAGTGTAACTTCTTGAAAACAATCTATACAACACTGTACAAGAAACTACACGTTTAGCTTCTTGACAACTAACAATACAACACTGTGTGAGAATCTATATTTGTAACTTCTTGAAAACTAACGACACAACACTTAGTTCGAAACTACATGCATAACTTCTTGAAAACTCAAGAAATAACTCTGTGAGAAACTAATGATACAACACTGTATGAGAATATATATTCTTAATTTTTGAATACTAATGATATAACACTTAGTTTGAAACTACACGCATAACTCCTTGAAAACTAATGAAATAACTCTGTGTGAGTAACTACATTAGTAACTTTTGAAAACCAATGATATAAGACTGTGTGAGAATCTTCACCTGTATCTTATTGAAAATTAACATAAAACTCTGTGTGAGAATCTACACGTGAAACTTATTGAAAACTAACGATACAGCACAGTGTTAGAAACTATATACATAAGTCCTTGAAATCAAACGATACAACACTGTGTGAGAAACTACGAGTGTAACTTCTTGAAAACAAATGATAAAACACTGTGTGAGAATCTACACTTGTATTTTCTTGAAAACAAACCACAGAACACTGTGTGAGAAAGTACATGTTTAACTTCTTGAAAACTAGCGATACAACACTGTGTGTGGATCTATATTCATAACTTCTTGAAAAATAACAATACAACACTGAGTTGGAAACTACATGCATAACTTCTTGAAAACTAATGTAATAATTCTGTGTGAGAAGCTACATTAGTAACTTCTTGAAAACTAACGATACAACACTGTGTGACAATCTCCATGTGTATCTTTTTGAAAATTAACATACAAAACTGTGAGGGAATCTACACCTGTAACTTATTCAAAATTACGATAGAGCACAGTGATAAAACAACATGCATAAGTTCTTGAAAACAAATGATACAACCCAGTGTGAGAATCTACAAGTGAAACTTCTTGAAAACAAACGATACAACACTGTGCTAGAATCTATAAGTGTAACTTCTTGAAAATTAACTGTACAATACTGTGTGATAATCTCCATGCAAATTTTCTTGAAAACAATCTATATAAAACTCTATGAGAAACTTCATTTGTAATTCTATGAAAAGTAATGATACAACACTGTGTGAGAATATATACACGTAACTTATTTAAAATTGTACAAAACTCTATGCAAATCTCCTGGCGTATCTACTTGAAACCTAACTGGTAGGGTTAGGGGTAGAGTTAGTGTTAGGGTTACTTTTAGGGTTAGGGTTAGAGTTAGGGTTAGGGTAGTGTTAGGGTAAGAGTTTCGTTTGGGTTAGGGCTGAGAACCTACATGTGTAACTTCTCTAAAATTAACGATAGAACACAGTGTGAGAGTCTATAAGCTTAAATTCTTAAAAACCATCGATACAAACCTGTGTGAAAAACTACATGTGAAACCGCTTGAAAAATAACAATACAACACTGTGTGAGAAACTTCATGAGTAACTTCTTGAAAACTAACGATACAACACTGTCTGAAAAATCTATATACATAATTACATGAAAATTAATGATACAACACTGTGTGACAATCTACACGTGTATCTTATTGAAAATTAACGATACAACACTGTGTGAAATCTACTTGTGTAACTTATTGAAAACTAACGATCTAAACCTGTGTGAGAATCTACAAGTGTAACATCTTTTTTTCTGTTTTTAAATTTATTTTTAGTTTAAATTTAGATAAGAAACAAGGTTGCTTCACAAGTCAGTTCCAGGTCCCTCTACCTTTCCCTCCCCTGCTCGGGTGCCCTCCCCCAACAACCCTCATTATCCCCTCATTCCCCAGAGAGGGTGAGGCCCTCCATGGGGGTGTCCATAGTCTGTCATTTCTTACAGGGCAGGGCCTAGATACTTCGCCAAGAGTTCAGGGTGAGAGTGCACTTCACATTGTTGGATGGAAGTCCAAAATCCATGTGTATATTCGGAATGGGTACTGATGTGGTGCCCAAGGCTCAATAAATTACCTAGACCTCCTCACAGACACCCATATTCAGGGGGTCTTGATCAGTCACATGCTGGATACACAGACAGATGCCTGGGCTTCAAGAGTTAACCTTTGTCAGGTCAGCTGTTTCTGGGTCTTAAACCAGCCCAGTCTTAAGCAATTTGGTCATCAGTCTTCCCTCTCTGTTACTGGCTTTCTTGAGTTCAGCTTAGTACTTAACCGAGGGATTCTGCCTCTTCTTCGATCAGCCACTGAATGAAGTTTCAGTTTCCCAGACTCTCTGGCCATGGGATTGTAGTATAGAACTCCCCTGATCTATGTCTAAAATCCATATATGAGAGAGTACATGCCATGTTTCTCTTTTTGTGACTGTGTTACCTCACTCAGGATGGTTTACTCTAGTGTCACACATTTGCCTGCCAATCTCAGGATTCCATTGTTTTTTTTCTGCAGAATAGTACTCCATTGTGTAAATGTACCACATTTTCTCTATCCACTCTTCGGTTGAAGGACATCTAGGTTGCTTACAATTTCTGGCTATTACAAATAATGCTGCCAGTCTCCAGTTATGCCAGCCCCATTTATTGAAGATGCTTCCTTTATTCCATTGTATATTTTTAGCTTCTTTGTCAAAGATCAGATGTTCATACGTGTGTGGGTTAATATCCGGGTTTTCAATTCAATTCCATTGGTCTACCTGTCTATTTTTGTGTCAATACCAAGCTGTTTTCAGGACTATAGCTCTATAATAGAGCTTGAGGTCAGGGATGGTGATGCCTCCGGACATTGCCTTGTTGAACAGGGTTGTTTTGGATATCCTGGGTCTTTTGTTTTTCCACACAAAATTGATTATTGTTCTTTCATGGTCTGTGAAGTGTTGTTCTGAGATTTTAATGGGGATTGCATTGAATCTGTAGATTGCTTTTGGCAGGATTGCCATTTTTCTACATTGATCCTACCTATCCAAGAGCATGGGAGATCTTTCCATTTTCTGAGGGCTTCCTTAATTTCTTTATTTAAAGATTCAATGTTCTTGCGATACAGGTCTTTCACTTGTTTGGTTGGAGTTACCCCAAGGTATTTTATGTTGTTTGTGGCAATTGTAAAGGGTGATGTTTCTCTGATTTCTTTTTCAGCTTTTTTATCATACTGATTTTCTTGAGTTGATCTTGTAGCCTGCCACTATGATGAAGGTGTTAATAAGCTGTAAGAGTTCCCTGGTAGAGATCTTTGGGCAATTAGTGCTATGAACTTTCCCCGTATCACTGCTTTCAAAGTGTCCCATAGGTTTGGGTATGTTGTGTCTTCATTCTCATTGAATTCGAGGAAGTCTTTAAGTTCTTTTTTTATTTCTTCTTTGACCCAGGGGTGGTGCAGTTGAAACATTATTCAATTTCCATGAGTTTGTAGGTTTTCTGCATTTTGTGTTTTTGTTGAATTCTAATTTTAAAGCATGGTGGTCTGATAAGATGCATGGAGTTATTCCAATATTTTGTAGCTGCTGAGGGTTGATACCTTGCCAAGTATGTGGTCGATTTTTGAGAAGGTTCCATGTGGTGGTGAGAAGAAGGTATATTCTTTTTTATGGGGATGAAATGTTCTATAGATGTCTGTTAATCTCAGTTGGTTCATTACTTCTATTATTCCCTTAGCTTCTTTGTTGGGTTTCTGTCTGGTATTCCTGTCTAGTGGTAAGAGTGGTGTGTTGAAATCTCCCACTATTACTGTATGTGGCTTTAGATGTGATTTAAGTTCTAATAATATTACTTTTATGAATGTGGATACCTTTGTATTTGGGCATAGATGTTCAGGATAGACACTTCATCTTGGTGGCTTTCACCTGTGATGAGATCCACAGGCACTGGAACACAGGCCCAGAAGCTGGCCTGTTTACCTGATGCTGAGCAGGAACAGCTGTTTCCCTCTAGTTAATTTCCAATAAGTTACACGTGTAGAATCTCGGACAGTGTTGTATCCTTAGTTTTCAAAATGTTACACGTGTAGATTCTCAGACAGTTTGTATCGTTAGTATTCATGTATTTACACATGTAGTTTCTCACTCAGTGTTGTATCGTTAATTTTCAGTAAGTTACTTGTGTAGATTCTCAGACAGTGTTGCATTGTTAGTTTCTCACACAGAGATTTTTGGTTATGTTTCAAGAAGTTATCCATTCAGTTTAGAACACAGAGTTGTTGAATCGTTAGATTTCAAGAAGTTATGTAGATAGACTCTCACACAGTGTAGTATCATTAGTTTTCAATAAGTTACACGTGTATATTCTCAGACAGTGTTGTATCGTTAGTTTTCAATATGTATCACGTGTGGATTCTCACACAGTGTTGTATCATTAGTTTTCAAGAAGTTATGCCATCAATTTAGAACTCAGTGTTATATCGTTAGAATTCAAGAAGTTACATATATAGATTCTCACACAGTGCTGTATCGTTAGTTTTCAATAAGTTACGAATGTAGATTCTCACAAAATGTTGTATCGTTTGTTTTCAAGATGTTACTCACATAGATTCACACAAAGTGTTTTTCCTTTGTTTTCAATAAGTTATGTGTACAGATGTGCAGGGAGCTTTGTATCGTTAGCTTTCAAGAAGTTACTCATGTAGTTTCCAACACTGTAGTTTCTCACATGTAGTTTCTTACACAGTGTCGTCTCGTTACTTTTCCAGAAGTTACTAATGTAGATTCTCACATAGAGTTATTTTGTTAGTTTCAAGAAGGTATGAATTCACTTTAGAACTCAGAGTTGTATCGTTAAATTTCAAGAAGTTACGTAGATAGATTCTAACACAGTGCTGTATCATTACTTTTCACGAAGATATATGCTCAGAAACACACACAGTGTTGTATCATTTGTTTTTAGGACGGTACACATGGGGCCGGGCGGTGGTGGCACATGCCTTTTATTCCAGCACTCAGGAGGCAGAGGCAGGCAGATCTCTGTGAGTTTGAGACAGTGCTGGACCTATAGCCTCCAAAACAATACAGAGAAACCCTATCTCGTATAAACAAAAAAAAGAAGTTACACATGTAGATTCTCTCACAGTGTTGTATCGTTACTATTCAATAAGATACACGTGTAATTTCTCACACAGTTTTGTATTGTTAATTTTCAATTAGTTACACATGTAGATTCTCTCACAGTGTTGTATCGTTAGTTTTCAAGAACTTACTTATATAGATTCTCACTCAGTGTAGTAACTGTTAGTTTTCATTAAGTTACACGTGTGGATTGTCACACAGTGTTGTATCGTTAGTTTTCAAGAAGGTATGCATTCAGTTTAGAACTCAGTGTTGTATCGTTAGATTTCAAGAAGTTATCTCTATAGATTCTCACACAAGGTTGTATCTTTTGTTTTCAAGATGTTACATAGTATTCCTCAAGTGTTGTTTCCATTGTTTTCAATAAGTGTAGATGTGCAGGCACCTTTGTATAGTTATTTTTCATGATGTTATGCATGTAGTTTATCACACTAGGTTGTATTGTCAGTTTGCAAGAAGTTACACGTGTACATTCTCACACACTGTTGTATCGTAAGGTTTCAAGAAGTTACACGTGTTGAGTCCTTTATTTTCATGATTTTATGCACATAGATTCAAACACAAGGTAGTATAGTTACTTTTCAATAAGATACACATGTAGTTTCTCACACAGTGTTGTATCTATAATTTTCAATTAGATACACGTGTAGATTCTCAGACAGTGTTGTTTCGTTTATTTTCAATAATTCCACCTGTAGATTCTCATATAGTGTTGTATCGATAATTTTCTTTTTTTTCATGAATCCACAAACGGCTCCTACTTTATTTAGAACTCTTCCAGTCCATATGGTTCTATAAATAATAAAATCTAGTTTTTCCACAATGGGTTATTTCCTTTCTCGATTCTGAATGAAACTTAGTTTTTTAACATTTTTTAAAGATTTAAATAGCTTGTTTTACATGTCAATCCCAGTTCCTTCTCCCCAGCTCCTCCTGCACCCCCCATCCCTCCCATCCTCCCACCCTATTGCCAAATCCTTCAGCATAGGAGATATCTACAATCTATCATTTCATTCAGGGTAGGGTCCAGGCACTTCCCTAAGAGTCCAGGCAGAGAGAGCAACCTTCTTTTTGTTATGGACACACGATGTCTGCTAGTATTTGAGGGATAAACACTGATCCACTGCTCAGGACCCCATAGGTAGCGCAGGCCACCTCATTGACTCTCACATTCAGAGGGTCTGGATCGGTCCCATGCTGGCCTCCCAGCTGTCTGTCTGGGGTCCAGGAGCTCTCCCCTGTTCGGATCAGTTGTCTCTGCTGGTTTTGCCAGCCCATTCTTTGCCAATTTGCTCTTCGCTCCTCTATCTCTGTTGCAAGGTTCCTTGGGTTCTGTTCAGTATTTAACTGAGGGTTTTTGCCCCTATCCTACCCCCCCAGTCGACCTTCCTGTTACCCCCCCGTTCTATTCTCTCTTCCAATTCTCCCCTTCTCTATTTCCCAGGTCCCCCTGCCCCTCACCCCTCACCATATTCCCCATCTGTTCAGAGGATCTAGCCCCATTTCTCTTCTGTTAGGTACCATGTATACTTTTAGGTTCTTTCCTGTTTCCCAGACTCTCTGTCAGTGGAAGTGCAGGCTGGCATTCTCCTGATCCATGTTTAAAATCCATATATGAGTGAGTATATACCATGTTTGTCTTTTTGTGACTGGGTTACCTCACTCATGATGGTTTCTTCCAGTGCTATCCATTTACGTTCGAATTTCAAGATTCAATTGTTTTTCTGCTGAGTAATACTCCATTGTGTAAAGGTACCACATTTTCTCTACCCACTGTTCAGGTGAGGGGCATCTAGGTTGCTTCCAGGTTCTGGCTATTAGAAATAATGCTGCTATGAACATAGGGGAGCTGATGCCCTGGTTGTATGAATTTGCCTCCTTTGGAAATATGCCTAAGAGTGGAATTGCTTGGTCTTGTGGTAGCTTGATTCCTATTTCCTGAGTAATCCCCATACTGCTTTCCAAAGTGGCTGTATAAGTTGGCACTCCCACCAGCAGTGGAGGAGTGTTCCCCTCTCTCCCCATCCTCTCCAGCATAAATTGTCTTCGTTGTTTTTATTTTAGCCATTCTTACAGGAGTACGATGGTATCTCAGAGTTGTTTTGATTTGCATTTCCATGATGGCTAAGGATGTTGAGCACTTTCTTAATTGTCTCTTGGGCATTTTAGCCTCATCTAATGAGAGTTCTCTGTTTAGTTCTGTACCCCACCTTTTGATTGCATCCTTTGGTGTTTTGCAGACTTGTTTCTTGAGTTCTTTTTAAATTTTGGATATTAGCCCTCTGTTCAGATGGGGGGTCAGTGAATAGCTGGCCTGTTTACCTGATGCTGCTGCCAGAACAACTGCTTCCCTGGACTCCCTCCAAGTGTAACATCTTGAAAACAAATGACACAACACTGTGTGAGAAACTCTTTGCTTAACTCCTTGAAAACTAACGATAAAACACGGTATGAGAATCTATATTCTTAACTTCTTGAAAACTAACGATACAACGCGGAGTTCGAAGCTACATGCATAAATTCTTGAAAACTAATGAAATATCTCTCTGGTAGAAACCACAATAGTAACTTCTTGAAAACTTACAATACAACACTGTGAGAGAATCTAAACTTGTATCTTAATGATAATTAACGACACAACACAGTCATGTGTCATTAATTTTCAATAAATTACACATAGAGATTCTAAATTGTGTTGTATGGATAATTTTCAATAAGTTATGCTTATAGATTCTCACACAGTGTTGTATCATTAGCTTTCAAGAGGTTACATCTATATATTCTCAGGCAGTGGTGTGTCGTTAATTTTTATAAGTTACAAGTGGAAATTCTCATACTGGGTTGTATCATTAGTTTTCAAGAATTTAGATATATAGATTCTCACTCACGTGTTATTGTTAGTTTTCAAGAAGTTATGCTTATAGATACTCAAAAAGTATTGTATCGTTAGTTTTCAATAAGTACCAAGAGTAGATTCTCACACAGTGTTGTATCGATAGTTTTCAAGAAACTATGCATGTATTTACTCACAGAGTGTTGTGTCCTTACTTTCCAATAAATTACAAGTGTAGATTCTCACATTCTGTTGTATCATTAGTTTTCAATATGTTACACGTGTAGATTCCTACACAGTGTTGTATCTCTAGTTTTCAATAAGTTACAGCTGTAGATTATCACACAGCGTTGTGTCATTAGTTTTCAAAACGTTACACGTGTAGAATCTCACAGATCTCTGTATCATTAGTGATCAATAAGGTACACGTGTAGACTCTTACACAGCGTTGTAAAATTAATTCTCAAGAAGTTACACATGCTGTGTCTCACACAATGTTGCTTCGCTAGTTTTCAAGTAATTATGCTGACAGATTCTCACACAGTATTTTATGGTTAGTTTTCAATAAGGTACACGTGTAGCATCTCACACAGTGTTGTATCCTTAGTTTTCAATGAGGTACACGTGTAGATTCTCACACAGTTTTGTATCGTTAGTTTTCAAGAAGTTACCCATATACTTTGAATGTCAGAAGGGCTTAGAACAGTGTGCTACAAGTTATGGAAGACTGCAGATGTCAGTCCAGACATTTTACTCAGGAAACTATCACTCATAATCAAAAGAGAAGATTTTCATGATGAAACAGATGCAAGGAATTTACAAAGAGTAATCCAACTTTACAGAGGATACCTAAAGAGATACTTAGGACTTAAGAGAGGGTTAAGTAGCTTGGAAGTGGTGGTGCACACCTTTAACCCAGCACTTGGGAGGAACAGGCAGACAGATTCCTGAGTGTTCAGGGCTAGCCTGATCTATAGACCTAGTTCCAGGACTAAGACTGTCTCAGGAAAAAAAGAGGGGGAGGAGGAAGGAGTTTAAACAAAATTAAGGAGGCATGGATTATATATAAACAATTTCTTTCATCAAAAGTGACAAAATGACAGGCATTAACATACAGTTTTCTGCCTTGCCACTGTATTCACAAGAGTTAGGAAATGGAAACAACCTGAATGTTCTTCAATTGAGGAATAAATAATAAAACATGATAAATTAAATATTAATATCTGTAGATAAATGGATGAAATTAAAAAATATTATGCTGAGCATCATAACCCAGACCCAGAAAGACAAACACCACAAATTCTCTATTCTGTGGTTATTAGTTCCAAACCTTCAAGTGTCAGCATATAACCTGGAATAACCACAGAAATCAGGAAGGAAAAAGGGTTTCCATATGTGTGTGTGTGGTGGGGAAGGATGCTAGAGAGAGGAATAGCAGGATGTAACTTATGTGAAGAGGAAAAGAAGAAAACTGTGGGAGCTTTAACTGAGGATGCGGGAGGGATGCCAACATCGAAGGAGAGGGGTAATAATACCTCAAGATATTTGCAAAAGTCATGAAGAATCATACTATTTTTATTTGCCTAAAATTACAAGTATTACTTATTATCTCTTTCATATACGTATATGTGTGTGTACATTTGTTAAAATAAATGTAATTATGAAAAGAAGTTACCCATATAATTATTCAGACAGTGTTGTATCATTAGATTTCAAGAAGGTAGATGTGTTGTTTCTCTCACAGTGTGGTATCGTTAGTTTTCAAGAAGTTATGCTTACAGATACACAAAAAGTGTTGTATCCTTAGTTTTCAATAAGGTCCAAGTGTAGATCCTCACACAGTGTTGTATCGTTATTTTTCAAGAATTTATTAATGTAGTTACTCACAAAGTGTTGTGTTGAAACTTTCCAATAAGTTTACAAGTGTAGATTCTCACACAGTGTTCTATCATTTATTTTCAATGAGTTACAAGTGTAGATACTTACACAGTGTTCTATCTTTAGTTTTCAAAAAGTTACACCTGTAGATTCTCACACAGCGTATTGTCGATAGTTTACAATAAGGTACACGTGTAGAATCTCACACATCTCTGTATCGTTAGTTATCATAAACGTAAATGTGTAGATTCTCACACAGTGCTGTGTCCTTAGTTTTCAAAAAAAAGTACAAGTGTAGAATCTCCCACAGAGTTGTATCCTTAGTTTTCAATAAGGTACACGTGTAGAATCTCACACAGATTTTTAACGTTAGTTTTCAAGAAATTACAAATGTAGACTCTCACAATGTTCTATCATCAGTTTTCAAGAAGGCAGATGTGTAGTTTCTCACACAGTGCGTTATTGTTAGTTTTCAAGAAGTTACGATTACACATTCTCACAAAGTATTGCATCGTTAGTTTTCAATAAGTTACAAGTGAAGATTCTCACACAGTGGTGTATCTTTATTTTTCAAGAAATTACGAATGTAGTTACTCACACTGTTTTGTGTTGATCGTTTCCAAGAAGTTACAAGTGTAGATTTTCACACTGTGTTGTGTCTTTAGTTTTCAATAAGATACACGTGTAGATACTTACACGGTATTGTGTTTTTAGTTTCCAATAAGTTGCACCTGCAGATTCTCACACAGCTTTGTGTCGTTAGTTTTCATTAATGTACACGTGTAGTATCACACATCTCTGCATCATTAGTTATCAATAAGGTACATGTGTAAATACTCACACAGCGTTGTTTCGTTAGTTTTCAACAAGTTACGCATTCACTTTCTAACACAGTGTTGTATCGATATTTTCCAAGAAGATACTCTGGTAGAATCTCTCACAGTGTTGTATCATTAGTTTTAAATAAGGTACACGTGTAGATTCTCAAATAGCGTTGTATCGTTAGTTTACAATAAGGTTCACCTGTAGATTCTCACACAGCTTTTTATCGTTAGTTTTCAATAAGATACAAATATAGATTCTCACACAGTCCTGTATCGTTGGTTTTCAATAAGGTACACGTGTAGAATCTCTCACATCGTTGTATCGTTAGGTTTCAATAAGGTACACGGGTAGAATCTCACAAAGCATTGTATAGTTAGTTTTCAATATGCTAAACGTGTAGATTTTCACACAGCGTTGTATGGTTAATTTTCAAGAAGGTAGTCGTGTAGTTTCTCATACAGAGTTCTATTGTTACTTTTCAATACATTACATGTGGAGATTTTCACACAGCTTTATAGCGTTAGTTTTCAATAAGTTACACCTGTAGAATCTCACACAATGTCGTGTCATTAGTTTTCCAGAAGTAAAGCATGTAGTTCCTTACACAGTATTGGATGGTTTGTTTTCAATAAGTTACACGTGTAGATTCTCACACAGTGTTGTATCATTAGATTTCAATAAGGTATACATGTAGATACTTACACAGGGTTGTATTTTTAGTTTCCAATAAGTTATACCTGCAGATTCTCACACAGTGTTGTGTCGTTCATTTTCAATAAGGTACACGTGTAGAATCTCACACAAATCTGTATCATTAGTTATCAATAAGGTCCACGTGTAGATTCTCAAACAGCATTGTAGCATCAGTTTTTGATAAGGTGAAAGTGAAGATTCTTGCACAGTGTTGTATCGTTAGTTATCAATAAGTTAAAACTGTAGAATCTCACACTTTGTTGTATCCTTAGTTTTCAATATGTTGCACGAGTAGATTCTAACACAGCCTTGTATCATTCATTTTCAATACTTACACAGTGTTTTATCTTTAGTTTTGAATAAGTTACACCTATAAAATCTCACACAACTTGTATTGTTATTTTTCAAAAAGTTACACTTGTTGAATCTCACACAGCGTTGTATCGTTAGTTTTTAAAAAGGTACACGTGTAGAATCTCACACAGCGTTGTATTGTTAGTTTTCAAGAAGTTACACATGTAGTTCCTCACACAGTATTGTATTGATGGTTTTCAAGGAGTATCACTTATAGATTCTCACCCAGACTTGATTCGTTAATTTTCAACAAGTTATGCCTGTAATCTCACACAGTGTTGTATTGATATTTTCCAAGAAGTTACACATGTAGTTTCTCACACAAGGTTATGGGGCTAGTTTTGTAGAAGTTACATGTGTAGATTCTCACACACTGCATCTAAGTTGCAGACAGGTTCTGGCTATTACAAAAAATGCTGCTATGAACATAGCGGAATGGATGCCCTTGTTGTATGAATTTGCCTCCTTTGGATATATGCCTAAGAGTGGAATTGCTGGGTCTTGTGGTAGATTGATTTCCATTTCTTGAGGAATCTCCATACTGCTTTCAAAAGTGGCTGTACGCGTTGGCACTCCCACCAGCAGTGGAGGAGTGTTCCCCTCTCTCCACATCCTCTCCAGCATAAATTTTCTTCGGTGTTTTTTATTTTAGCCATTATGACAGGAGTAAGGTGGTATCTCAGAGATGTTTTGATTTGCATTTCTTAAATGTCTTTTGTCCATTTTAGCCTCATCTAATGAGAGTTCTCTGTTTAATTCTGTACCCCACCTTTTGATTGGATCCTTTGGTATTTTGGAGACTTGCTTCTTGAATTCTTTGTAAATTTTGGAGATTAGCCCTCTGTCAGATGTGGGGTCAGTGAATACCTTTTCCCATTCTGTGGACTGCCTTTCTGTCTTGTTGACGGTGTCCTTGGCCTTACAGAAGCTTTTTAATTTCATGAGCTCCCATTTGTTAATTGTAGATCTCAGTGTCTGTGCCACTGGTGTTATGTTCAGGGAGTGGTCTCCTGTACCAACTCATTGAAGAGTATCTCCTACTTTCTCTCCTAAAAATTTCAGTTGGCTGGATTTATGTTGAGATCTTTGATCCATTTGGACTTACGTTTTGTACAACACAATAAACATTGATCTATCTGCAGTCGTCTGTATATCAGTACGCAGTTATGCCAGCACCATTTGTTGTTTCCATTGTATAGTTTTAGCTTCTTTGTCAAAAATCAATTGTTCATTAAATTTTAACGGAAAAGTAAATAAATAAATCAATAAAGTGTTCATAGGTGTGTCTGTTAAAATCAGGGTTTTCAATTAGGTTCCATTTGTCTACCTGCCTATTTTTGTGCCAATATCAAGCTGTTTTCAGGACTATAGTTCTATAATAGAGCTTAAAATCAGGTGTGGTGATGCCTCATGAAGTTCTTTTATTGTATAGGGTTGTTTTAGCTATCCTGGGCCTTTTGTTTTTCCATATAAAGTTGATTGATGTTCTTTCTAGGTCTGTGAAGCATTGTGCCAGGATTTTGATAGGCATTGCATTGAATCTGTATATTGATTTTGGCAAGATTGACGTTTTTAATATGTTGATCCTACCAAACCAAGAGCATGGGAGATCTTTCCATTTTCTGGTATCCTCTCTGATTTCTTTCTTTAAAAACTCAAACTTTTGATATACAGTTCTTTCACTTCCTTGGTTAATATTATCCCCAGATATTTGATGCTGTTTATGGCTATTGTAAAGGGTGAGGTTTCTCTGATTTCTTTCTCAGTCCCTTCATTGTCTGTGTATAATAGGGCCACTGATTTTTTTGAGTTCAGCTTGTATCCTGCCACTTTGCTGAAGGTGTTTATCAGCTCTAGGAGTTCCCTTGCAGAGTTTTTCTGGTCACCTATGCAAACTATCATATCATCGGCAAATAGTGAAAGCTTGACTTCATCATCTTTTTATTTGTATCCCCTTTATCTCCTTTTGTTGTCTTATTGCTGTAGCAAAGACTTCTAGTAGACTATTGAAGAGATATGAAGAGAGTTGACAGCCTTGTTTTGTTCCTGATTTTAGAGGAATTGCTTTGTGTTTCTCTCAATTTAATTTGATGTTAGCTGTTGGTTTACTGTATATTGCTGTTATTATATTCAGGTGTGTTCCTGTTATCCCTGATCTCTTCTGCACTGAAGCCATCTGAGCTTGAGCTTTTTTTGTTTGGGAGACTTTTGATGACTGCTTCTATTTCATTAAGTGTTATAGGTCTGTTTAGATTGTTTATCTGCTCTTGATATAGTTTTGGCAAGTGATATCTATCCAGGAAAAATTGTCCATTTCCTTTAAATTTTCAAATTTTGTGGAGTACAGATTTTCAAAGTATGCCCTGATGATTCTCTGGATTTCCTCATAATCTGTTGTTATGTCCTCTTTTCATTTCTGATTTTGTTAATTAGCATGCTCTCTCTTTTACCCAGGGATGGTGCAATTGAGCATTGTCCAATTTCCATGAGTTTGTGGGGTTTCTGGGAATTGTGTTATTGTTGCATTCTAATTTTACTGCATGGAGGTCAGAGACGATACAGGGTGTTATTCCAATTTTATTGTATCTGTGGAGATTTGCTATGTTTCCTATTATGTGGTCAACTTTAGAGAAGGCACCATGTGGCACCGAGAAAAAGGTATATCCCTTTGTGTTTGGGTGGAATGTTGTATAGATGTCTGTTAAACCCAGTTGGGTCATAACTTCCATTATTTCCTTTGTTTCTTTGTTAAGTTTCTGTCTGGAGATCCTGTCTAGCAGTGAGAGTGGAGTGTTGAAGACTCCCACTATTAGAGTGTGCGATTTTATTTGCAATTTGAGCTTTAGAAATATTTCTTTCACAAATATAGGTGCCTTTGTATTTGGGGCATAGATGTTTAAAATTGAGACTTCATCTTGATGGACTATTCCTTTGATGAATATGAAATGTCCGTCTTCATCTCTTTTGATTGATTTTAATTTGAAGTCTAGTTTGCTAGATATTAGGATTCCTACACCCGTTTTTTTCTTGGGTCCGCTTGATTGGAAAATCTTTTCCCAACCCTTTACCGTGAGGTACTGTCTGTCTTTGATGTTGAGATGTGTTTCTTACATGCAGCAGAAGGATGGGTTCTGTCTTTGTTTCTTATATGCAGCAGAAGGATGGGTTCTGTCTTTGTATCCATTCTGCTATTCTGTGTCTTTTCATAGGCAAGTTGAGGCCATTGACATTGAGCGATATCAATGACCATTGATTGATGATTCTTGTTTGTGCTTGATTTATTGGTGGTGAAATTATTTTGTGTAGTTTCTCCTCCCTTTTTCTTTTGGTGTTATGTAAAGTGGTATTATATATTGCTTGTGTCTTTTTGAGTGTAGTTATCTTCCTTGGATCTAAGTTTTCCTTCTATCACTCAGGAGAACCCGATTCATGGATATGTATTTTTTAATCTGGCTTTGTCATGGAATATTTCGTTTTCTCCATCTATAGTAATTGAAAGCTTTGCTGGATATATTAGCCTGGCCTGGCATCCTTGTTCCCTTAGTGTTTGTAGGGCATCTGTCCAGGATCTTTTTGCTTTCATCGTTTCCATTGAGAAGTCAGGTGTAATTCAGATAGGTCTGCCTTAATATGTTACTTGGCCTTTTTCTTCAGCTGCTCTTAATATTTTCTCTTTATTCTGTAGGTTTGACGTTTTGATTATTATATGGCAATGTGACTTCTTTTTCTGGTCCAGCCTATTTGGTGTTCTGTAAGATTCTTGTATTTTCATAGGCATATCCTTCTTTAGGTTAGGTAAGTTTTCTTTTATGATTTTGGTGAATATGTTTTCTGTACCTTTGAGCTGTATTTCTTCGCCTTCTTCTATACCTATTATTCTCAGGTTTGGCTTCTTCACGGTGTTCCATATTTCCTGGATATTTTGTGTTACAGATTTATGGGTTTTGAGGTTTTCTTTGGTTGATGACTGTATATCTTCTAATGAGTCTTCAACACCTGAGAATCTCTCTTCTATCTCTTGCATTCTATTGGTGCCACTTACATCTGTAGTTCCTGACCATTTACCCAGCTTTTCCATTTCCAGCATCCCGTCGTCTTGTGTTTTCTTTATTGTTTCTATTTCATCTTTCAGTCCTTCAACTGTTTGAATTGTTTCCTTCATTTGTTTGTTGTTTTTTCTTGGTACTCTTTAGATTCTTTGAGAGATTTGTTTATTTCTTGAATATTTCTCCCATTTCATGGATTTTTTTGTTTGTTTGTTCTTCTATTTCTTTAAGGGATTTCCTGGATAATTTTCAATAGGTTATACATGTAGATTTTCACCCAGTGTTCTATGGTTAATTTTGAATAAGTTACATGTGTAGATTCTCAGACAGTGTTGTATCGTTAATTTTCCATTAGTTACACGGGTAGATTCTCAGAAAGTGTTGTATCATTAGATTTCAAGACGTTACAGTTATATATCCTCACACAGTATTGTATCATTATTTTTCAATATGTTACAAGTGTAGATTCTCAGATAATGTTATATCATTGATTTTCAATAAGTTACACGTGTATATTCTCACACAGTGTTGTGTCGTTAATTTTAAAAAGTTACATATAGATTCTCAGACAGTGTTGTATCGTTTGATTTCCAGAAGTTACTAATGTAGTTTCTCACACAGAGTTATTTCACTAGTTTTAGAGAAGTTATGCATTCACTTTAGAACCCACAGTTGTGTCGTTAGATTTTAAGAAATTACATAGAAATATTCTCACACCATACTGTATCCTTATTTTTCAAGAAGTTAGGCAAACAGATACTCATACAGTGTTGTATCGTTTGTTTTAAAGAAATTACACATGTAGATTCTCTCACAGTGTTTTATCATAATGTTTCAAGAAGTTATTTTAAAAAGTTACATAGAAAGTTTCACACACAGTGCTTTAACGTTAGTTTTCAATAAGTTACGATATAGATTCTCACACAGTGTTGTATCATTAGTTTTCCATAAGTTATATATGTAGATTCTCAAGACAGTGTTGTATCATTAGTTTTCAATAATTTAAGCTCATAGATTCTAACACAGTGTTGGAACTTTAATTTTCAATGCGTGACATGTATAGATTCTCAGACAGTGTTGTGTCCTTTATTTTCAAGAAGTTACCCAAATAGATTCAAACCCAGTATTGTATCGTTACTTTTCAATTAGATACACGTGTAGATTCTCAGACAGTGTTGTATCATTAGTTTTCAAGTACTTACACATGTAATTTCTCACACAGTGTTAACTCATTAGTTTTCAGGTAGTTACAAATGTATTTTCCCACACAGTGTAGTATTGTTAGATTTCAATCAGGTACAGGTGTAGATTCTCACACAGTGTTGTGTCTTTAATTTTCAATAAGTTACACTTGTAAATTCTCAGAAAGTGTTGTATCGTTAGGTTTCAAGAAGTTAAACATATTGTTTCTCACACAGGGTTGTATCATTATTTTTCAGTACGTTACACGTGTAGATTCTTAGGCAGTATTGTATCATTAATTTTCAATAAGTTACATGTGTAGAATCTCACACAGTGTTATGTCGTTAATTTTCAATAGGTTTACGTGTACATTCTTAGATAGTGTTGTATCGTTCTTTTCCAGAAGTTACTAATGTAGATTCTGACACAGACTTATTTCTTTAGTTTTCAAGAAGTTATGCACATAGATACTCACACAGTGTTGTATCATTTGTTTTTAAGAAATTACATATTTAGATTCTCTCACAGTGTTGCATCATTAGTTTTCAAGAAGTTATTTCAAGAATTTATGTAGAAAGATTCTCACATAGAGCTGTTTCATTAGTTTTCCAGAACTTACGTGTATAGAATCTCACTCTGTGTTGTATCCTTAGTTTTCAATAAGTTACAGGTGGGGATTCTCACATAGCATTGTCTCGTTAGTTTTCAAGAAGTTACACGTGTAGATTCTCAAGACAGTCTTGTAACATTAGTTTTCAAGAAGTTACACATAGATTCTCACATAGTGTTGTATCATTTTTTTCAATTCCTTACATGTGTAGATTCTCACACAGTTTTGTATATTTACTTTTCAATAAGTTACACGTATAGATTCTCAAACAGTGTTGTGTCCATTATTTTCAAGAAGTTATGCATATAGATTCAAACACAGTGTTGTATCATTACTTTTCAATAAGATACAAGTGTAGATTCTCAGACAGTGTTGTATCGCTAGTTTTCAGGCAGTTATACATGTAGTTTCTCATACAGTGTTGTATAGTTAGTTTTCAGGTAGTTATACATGTAGTTTATCATACAGTATTGTATTGTTAGTTTTCAAGAAGTTAAACATGTTGTTTCTCACACAGAGTTGTATCGTTTGTTTTCAATAAGTTACACGTGTAGATTCTTAGATATCTTGTATCGTTAATTTTCAATAAGTTACATGTGTAGATACTCACACAGTTTTGTATCGTTAGTTTTCCAGAAGATACTAATGAAGTATCTCACACAGAATTATTTCGTCAGTTTTCAAGAAGTTATGCATACAATTTAGAACCCAGATTTCTATAGTTAGATTTCAAGAAGTTAGGTAGATAGATTCTCACACAGTGCTGTATCGTTAGTTTTCAAGAAGTTATGCATTCACTTTAAAACTCAGGACTGTATTGTTACTTTTCAAGAAGTTACGCAAATAGATATTCACACAGTGTTGTATTGTTTGTTTTTAAGAAATTATACATGTAGATTCTCTCACAGTGTTGTATCTTTAGCTTTCATGAAGGTACACTTATAGATTCTCACACAGTTTTGTGTCGTTAGTTTTCAGGTAGTTATACATGTAGTTTCTCATACAGTGTTGTATCATAATTTTTCAATAAGTTCCACTTGTATATTCTCAGAAAGTGTTGTATCGTTAGTTTTCCAGAAATTATTAATATAGTTTCTCACAGAGTTATTTTGTTAGTTTTCAAGAAGTTATGCATTCAGTTTAGAACCCAGAATTGTATCCTTAGATTTCAAGAAGTTACGTATATAGATTTTCACACTGTGTTGTATGGTTAACTATAAAGAACTTATATATAGATTCTCACACAGTGTTTTATAATTAGTTTTCAATACTTTACAAGTGTAGATTATCAGACAGTGTTGTGTACTTTATTTTTAAGAAGTTATGCATATAGATTCAAACACAGTTTTGTATCGTTGCTTTTCATTAAGTTACACGTTAGTTTTCAAGATGTTACACATGTAGATTCTCAGACAGTGTTGTATCGGTTATTTTCAGTAAGTTACACATGTAGATTCTTAGACAGTGTTGTATCGTTAATTTTCAATAAGGTACACGTGTAGTTTCTCAGACAGTGTTTTATCGGTTGTTTTCAAGATGTTACACTCATAGTTTCCAGCAAAGAGTTGTGTCGTTAGATCGCAAGAAGTTTCGTATATAGATTCTCACACAGTGCTGTGTCTTTATTTTTCAAGAAGGTACGTACATAGATACCCACACAGTGTGGTATCGTTTGTTTTTAAGATGTTACACACACAGTTTCCAGCAAAGCATTGTTTCCTCTGTTTTCAAAAAGTTACACGTATAGATGTAGGGAGCTTTGTATCGTCAACTCTCAAGAAGTTACTCATGTAGTTTCTCACATTGTGTTACATCATTATTTTCCAAGAAGTTACACATGTAGTTCCTTACACAGTGTTCTATCGTTAGTTTTCAAGAAGTTATGCATTCAGTTTAGAACTCAGATTTGTACTGTTAAATTTCAACAAGTTTCATAGATTCTCACACAGTGCTGTATCATTATTTTTCAAGAAGTCACGCACATAGATACTCATACAGTGTTGTATCATTTGTTTTTAAGAAGTTACACATGCAGATTCTCTCACAGTGTTGTATCGTTAGTTTTTAAGAAATTACACAT